>NC_051847.1:80202765-80258647 GCF_002237135.1 Teleopsis dalmanni | reverse complement strand
TTTTTATTGACATTAGAAATGCACATTTGTGTAATTTTTTTGTGTAATTTTTTTTTTTTTGCTTTTATTAGAGTATTAGAGAGTGTCGTTAAGCAGCTTAACGTTTTTAATGCTATTATGGATATTAGATGTTTAGTAAAATTGTTGTTGATATTTTTATGTAACTTCTTGTAGTATTATTATATAAATATATATATATACTTCATATATATATATATTTATTGAATTTTATGATGTACAATAAAATGTTTAAAGCTAAATGTTATCAATTATAGGTTAATATTAAAACATGTTTGTAAATAAATTAAGTGAAAATAAAAATAAAGTCATTCGAAAATAAATTAAATAATGTGTTGAAATGTTATAAAAATAAATATAAATGAATTGTCACTTATCCATTGCATTCCTAGTCAGCGTAGTCCTCGTCAGAAGCCGTTTATCTAATATAGGATCCCTTTCACAGTGTCTATCCAGAGTCATAAAAATGAGAAAGGACTTTAAGGACTTTATCCTTTTTGTGAAAGGTATAATAAGGTTTTTCATCTTCTATGTCACTGCACAGTACTATCAGTAAGCGATAATGCACTTAAGCTTTTCTCATCTTTATGTATCTGACCAATACTACTAATGTAGGAGTTGTGTAATGTAGAAAAAGCATTACTCTTTTCATTTGTTAAGTCTTTTTAATGTAATTTTTAAGGGGTACCAGGATAATACCCAAACGTAAATGAAGAAGGAATACATAATTTCAAAAAAGGAATAGTTTTTAGCTTCAAATTATTATAAAATAATGTATTTAAAAGTTTAAACGAAAATAATTTTTGGATTTAGCTCCTGTGTTTAGTTTCAAATTATTATAAAATAATGTTTCAAGTGTTCAGTCGAAAACAGTTATATATAATCAGACGGTAGAAATTAATTATAATCAATAAACATAATATTAATACAAAGCATTAAGCTCACAATTTTTATTAAATACAATTAAAATACCTATATCATCCTATATATTTAAATGTGTAATAAAAGTCGTATACTTCTAAATCGGAAGCCTAATATTATTTAGGATATAAGCAAACTAAACATCCTTCAAACGAAAAATTGGCTTCCCTGACAAATAATTCCTTTGCAGTAAATAGCTAGGCTTTAAACTCAACAATATTCATTTTAAATAGACACAAAAAAGATAGAGAATCTTCAATGCATTTGAGAACTACAAAAAAAAAAAATCTCAAGATATAATCAAAATATTTATTTTTTATTTTTACTACCTGGTCCTTGTAAGTTACGCGTAGGTTTCCAGCTGAGATCGAATATAGGTTAAAATAAATTCTTTTACAACGAGAAACAATAATTTTTTGTTGAGAAGTCTTTTGTTTTTAAAACATTTCTTCTTGTTTTCAAAATGGGAATGAGCATTTTAGAATAAATCTCTCCTTATTCCATATCTTTCATTATGAAGCCGTTCATTGTTTAAAACTAAAAAAGTAAGCTGAAGGTCTTCGCTCTTGAATTAAGGAGTTCTTTTAAAATATATTTAACCAGCTATTTTAGAGTATCAATCTTTATAAAATTTACAACAAAAAATATAAAATATACACAAAAAATTGTTGTATTTTGAGTTGTTTCAATTATAATTCTCATTACATTTACACTAAATTCTCTATAAATAGAAAATTGTATAAATTACTTTGTAGAATTTAATGAAATTGTATTGCTAGATTGAATTGTATCAAGGCAGGATAAGCATAGAAGTTTGCTACTATCAGATAAGAGTTATTAAATAATACATTTTTAAATTTAGATTAAGATTTAGTTAGGGTACATCAAATTTTGAATGGCAATCATATTAAATAAATCTATGTGGTTTGCTTCAATTTATTTCTAATATACATAAAGATTAGGTTATATTAATTTCACTGGCTGTAAGTCACACAAAAATCTATTGACTCCTGGCATTAGCGAGATAGAGTTAAACCTCTACGGTAATAGACGCCACCATATTTAAAGAATCTTTGAATATATTACCACGGTTGCCACTTGAAAATTTTTTCCTGTACCAAAATTGGTTTAAAAAGGTACAATTTCTGTAAAAAAAGGTCCTTTTTTTTGGACCTTTTTATTTTTTCGTTCTGTGTTTTTCATAGTGTTATAAATGAACAAAATATAAAATAGTGCAAAGTTGCATTTATAAAAAAAACTAATTGGAAATATCCACAATAAAGTTGGGTCCACGGTTGCCACTTATGGTATTTTAGTACCAAAATTGATACTTTTTTTTTTTTTCGTTTGGTACTCATGTTCAAAAACTGGTACATTTTTGACGACCCAACTTTATTGTGGATATTTCCAATTAATTTTTTTATAAATGCAACTTTGCACTATTTTATATTTTGTTCATTTATAACACTATGAAAAACACAGAACGAAAAAATAAAAAGGTCCAAAAAAAAAGGACCTTTTTTTACAGAAATGGTACCTTTTTAAATCAATTTTGGTACAGAAAAAAATTTTCAAGTGGCAACCGTGGTTGGGTCGTCAAAAATGTACCATTTTTTGAACATGAGTACCAAACGAAAAAAAAAGTACCAATTTTGGTACTAAAGTACCATAAGTGGCAACCGTGTATATTACTATTAAGCTACATAATTATAGGTAGGGTTCCGCTAATCCAGCTTACTGTAACTCATGATTAAATCTATTGATCCTTATTGTTACCAGGTCGAGTTAAGCCTCTATGTAGATTATGTAGTGGGTATTTTAGCGGATTTAAAGAGTGTTTAAAGCTGTATTTTTAAGACAGAGACTCCAACTATCTTTCTAAATTTTTATAAAGTTTGTTTTTAAATCAGAACTTAATTCGAATACAGACGGTTTGTTGTAGACAGTATATGTACATTGTGTCAATAGAGTGGTCGCATATGAGAACAATGACAATTACATACCAATGCAGTAAAAGTTTTGTATGTTTTATATTGTTATTTTTTACAGACCAATTAATAGTGATCAATATATAAAGTGAGTTGAAAACGTTTCCGTTTTAATGTCCATAATCAATATTATATAGCGATGATTTTAGATGAAACTCACACAATAGAATTCAAAGTGTTTATTCCTTTTTTTTAAATATTTCGAAATTGTATATATAATACTACAGGATTTAAAATTATGTCCATAACTTTTGCAGACAATAATATTTTAGACTTAACATTGTGACCGAAAAGTTTTCCGGAAATTTTAAATAAAACGCAAAATTCTTAATCTTCATCAATATTTATTTTATCTCCTTCAAAATATGCTCCATTAGAAGCGATACACAAATGCCAACGTTTCTTCCAATCATCAAAACATTTTTTATAGGCGCTTTCCGGTATGGCTTTGAGTTCCCTCTGCGAATTCTGTTTTACGTCTTATATGGATTCAAAACGCGTTCCTCTGAGTGGTAATTTGAGTTTGGGAAACAGGAAAAAGTCACACGGTGCAAGATCAGGTGAATACGGTGGCTGTTCGATGGTATTTATTGAATTTTTGGCCTTAAAATCGTTGATAATGTTGGCTCGGTGCGAGGGAGCATTATCGTCATGAAAAATCCATGAATTATCCTTCCACAATTGAGGCCGTTTACGGCGGATAGCTCTCACGACCGATGCCTAGCTCTCGTGCTATCTCTCTAACACTCACATGAGGATTTTGGAACACGATTTCCTTTGCCTTTTCAATGTTTTCGTCGGTGGTAGAGGCCGAAGGTCGTCCAGAACGCGGCATGTCTTCGACGGTCGTACGACCGTCCTGAAAGGCTTTGTACCACTCATAAACTTGAGTTTTCGATAAAACTGATTCCCCATAAGCCTTTTGTAGCATTCGCAACGATTCTGCACACGAAATTTCGTTCGAAACACAAAATTTGATGCAAACTCTTTGTTCAATATTTTTTCCATTGTTTTTTTCGCAACGCACTACTGAGGTGAACTGGTTTCAACAGCTGCCGTAAACGAACTGTCTGACAGATCGCGCTCATTTTTGGCATAGTAATTAAGGACAGTGCTGCCAAACTACATAAATTTAAAATATCGAAAAATATACAGCGCGCGAATTTTAAATGAGAATTTCCGAAAACTTTTCGGTCACAATGTATGCCGTTTTTGATTTATAACTCTGGGGTAATTCTTTCACTCGAGACTCACGCTTAGTGCAGTTTTCATTTTCGATTCGCAAATCTCGTGCGAAGGGTACAACAGTCCAGATTTGTTTTTAAAACATTCTAAATTTTTTATATAACTTCACAAATATAATGTATTTTTGAAAAGTATAAATTAGATATTTATAACACTACTACAAAAATGTTAGATTACTCTAAAAACATTCTATTGGGTAACAAAATTGAAGAGATTGAATGTAAATCTAGATCAGATTTTCCAATCCAAAACGCTATTAGGTATACTGAAGGACAGAATCATTTCTATTTTTTTTTGATTAAATGGTTTAAATCCTTTTTCGATGTAGTTTCTCTATTCAGACCAAACATGTATCTCACGAGCTGAAATTTGGGAGATTACCAAAAATAGGAATGAAATATTGCGAACGATATTAAATATGTTTCTTTTTTTATCCTATTAATAAAGAAAATATTATATTTTATATGCAAATAATATTGAAAAGTGAAATTGATTGTGTCGAAAAATTAGTAAAGGAATGCAATATTTTCTACCAAATTAATTTTAAACGCAAAGGAAAAAAATGTGGTATATATATACTTTACATTATATTTTACATACATACATATATATATATACATATATTTTGAACTATTTATTTAAATTATAACTATGTAGTCAGACAGTAGAGTAATTGGTGAGTAATCTACATAAGAAAGCAACTTTTTGCTGGCAACAATAAAAATTTATTAGCTCTAAAAAGGTTTGTGTCATTGATAAATTAAAAAAATGTTAAAAATAAACTGTAGATGTCGGGTTGATTATCTTAATGCGTACTTCATTTTTTTAAATTAAAATAAATATTATACTAAATAGTTACAGATATATTTGTTCTCAAAAATATAAAATCTTTATAAATCTAAACAAAGGAAATCAAATTTATAGAATAATTAGTATATATATTTTTTTTTAATATTCTAAAAAATGATTTTCTTTTATAAAAAGTAATTTAAATGTTATGACGACATACTTCAAAACCTTTTCAATTATAATTCTCATTATATTTAAGACAATTTGTCTACAAATATAAACATGGCGTTCAGTTTCGATTATGGAATTTAATAGAATGTGTTAATAACTGCTGCGAATCAGACATGTAAACCTGGGAGTAATTACGGTATTTGATTTTTTGAATAATATATGTACAAATAAATGTAAATCTGAGTTTAATGATCTCAACAAATGACAATAATAGATTGATACAAAAAATTCGAAGAGTTGAAAATCTGATACTTAATTTTAAAAATTTTGACTATAATCATTATCAATATAATATTATTTATAATTTAGTTTAGCTTCATTAAAATAGTTTTATCAATGAACATATAGTTGTACCGATAGTATAGATAATTATTATGATTAAAAAAATTTTTCAAAAAAATCTTGAAGAAATTATAGTTCGCATTTTAAAAGTATATTAAATTTTTAAATTGATTATTGTTAATAGTTTTCATGTTAAAGTTTCCAAAATTTAAGCTCAATATCTCCAAAACTAAACTATATTCATATATGTAAAATATAGTAAAACATTTTATTTTAAGAAACTGGTTGCACAGAAAATTGGAATCATGTAAAAATATGTGTTCAGATTTATTGAATATTTAAAGATTCAATTTTTTCTATAACTGTATACTATACAACGATTTTCTAATTCGCTTCATTTTATTTAGGAACCAAATAGACAGGGAACATTCAACGTATCATTAGTTTAATTAACATATTAGAAGATTAAATATAAGCCTTGATAAGCAAAAATTGTTTAGTAATACGGATATTGTGCCACAGGCCTTCATCTACAATCATCTTATCATCATATAATAGAACCCTGAAGATGGCTATAGAATATAGTCGAAATTTTGGCATTAATAAAAAATTTTTTAAAATTAATTTCAAAAACAAAATTATTAAATAAAATTTTTAACTATTTTTCAAAATGATTAGGAGTACTAAATATTGCAGATTTCGATGATTATAGTATTTGGGCACTGTTTGAAGAAATGATATTTGAATATAATGTTTACACCTTAATGTTTTACTTAAGATAAAATCAAATCAATTATTTATTATAATTTTTTATAAATAAGTTTTATAAACTATTTCTACTAATTTTCCTTTTGTTATCGGAGTCTGAAATGATAATAAGTTAATTTAGATTGGACAGCTTTGTCGTGGCTCATTCTTTTTGATTAAGAACATTCAATTCAATACATATATAAACATTCAATACATATATTGTATATATTATTTTTGAATATATTCAAATATTCAATTCAAAGAATTGAAAGAAAAATAACTTGTATTTCTTTCTTATAGTTTAGATTGAATTCGATTACTCCTTTCATTAAACCTCTTTTGGGTTTGTTCGTCTGAGTATCCTTATAGAATACTTAGATCAATATTTCGTTATAAAAATTTTAAACAAGAAAACATATTTCCAAATCAATGTTTCATTTATTTATTTTAATATTTATTTTTCTTTATTGTAGAATACTGCTATTTTATTATTATGCAAAAAGTCTTAAAGCAGTAACTTTTGGTTTCAATATATTGAACTTTATCAACTAATATCGGAAAAAAATAGTTTATATATTCATGAATTAATCGAATGAAATGAGAATGAGACAAAGTATCTATAAACTGTTTGGTTTTATGTAAGCGGTTAGTTAGTATCTATACGATATACGATGACAATTTCTAAAAGTCAGTGTAGATGAACCGCTGGTATAACGGTCTAGGTAGGTGTCAACGAATAGTGCGAACAAATTAATTTGTTTAATTTATGTAAAATTTCTATATTGAGAAACACCGATGGTGGTCGTGTGATGTGGCCAATGTGTTTGGTAAATATTTTAGTTTTGTTGAGGCATAAAAAATTTTGAATTATATTAAGCCGCACAAGTGTATAGGCATTTTATGACTCACTTCTATATAAAAACGATAAAAATCATTTAGAAAACTTAAGCTGAAAATTTATAAATTCAAGCAGCTCCCACATTAGCTGCCGTCAGAGTTGGACGCACACAAATCGTATCACTTCAACTTGACACTGTCAATTGTGTACAAATTGCAATAAAAAACGAAATAAACACTCGTACAAATATAGAAACATACGTTTATGGCATATTGCCGACTAAAAGCCTCCCAGACACTGTGAGACGTGACATACGAGTACGAGTATAAAAAATAACACAGACGAAAATGTTCTGTAAGATATGCGGCATGGCACGGGCGGATTGCAGTAACATGTCGCGTAAGAGACTCGAACAAATAATTCCATTGTTATGTCACGCCGTGAAGGATCTACACATGTATCCATCCATACGAGTATTCGTTACATAAAAGATGAGCTTAAAGTTGTACATCCTTCGATTTAGCTCCTCATCTCCCTGCAGGGCTGTTTAAAATCGAACACACATCATTGTACAATTTGATACGATCATGACACTGAGATACATCGCTGCTGAGATACTTTAAGCATGTCGAACAATAACAGAAACAACAAAAGTAAACTGGCAAAATAAGAACAAAGTCAACAGTAAACAAACAAGCCAAAGTAAATATTTCATACACTGCAACAGACGACTTCAACATTTTGTGCAAATACATTTGCTTTATTACAGGGTGTGATGGTTATAAATACAGATTAACTTAATCATTATGTATTAAATGTATCTATTAGAATATCATATTAAAGCTAACAACATTCAATTTTTCCAGTACTAGCTTATGTATTTGCATTCTCTAACTAAATACTTTTTAAGTATAACATTATTGATAACTGTTAAAAAAACTGATATATATATTTAAGTCCTCTGTAAAGATAGTTTCCATTTTTTTTTTTTTGTAATAAAATGATGAATAATTTTATGCACAGCCAAACCGATGTTCATGGGAATAGTGTACCCAACCCCCTAATATGAATATGTAGTACTAAAACTTCCCCTTCGGCGGTTCTTAAAGTGATTCTTCTTAGAACCACTTTCGCATTACATCTAGGAGGGTCTCTTTTATGTTAGCATTTCAAGCCATGCTCTTGTGATTTTCGATTTGCGTCCAGACCTTTACTTTTTCACCGAATTTTCTTGGTGTCTGCACTATTAATTAGTTTAGTTTCTAGTTCTTTTTTCTAGGTCTAATTTCTTGGCTTTGAGAACTATATGTTACCGTATTAAAAAGAACTATATTAGTTAGTTAGGTTAGGTTGACGTGGCGACCTTATACTCAAAGCCCATTTCGGCTCAAACAATGGGTTTGTTGTAGTACCACGGAATTAGCGCTTATACATTCGTAGACTAGCGATTACCGTACGAGAGACACAGAAATTACGATTCCGTCATTAGATAATGATGAACGCACCTGACAATTCTATAAAGTTGGCTAAGTCCCCAATTTTGCAGAATGACAGCTCGGTTAGGTCAGTAGGAAAATGGGCCCCGAAGTTTAGATCTTCACCTAGCCAAAGATGAACAGCAACACATGAGGTGGAGCTACAATTTACTCCTCATCCATAAAGAAAACTTAATTTTCATAAAGAATTTTGATTTAATTTTCGAATTCCTCCAATAATCGTAGACTAAGTAATTCTTGTATTCATTAAAAAATTACTTGTAATATAGGACATCAAACTTTATATTTCATTTTAAAATGAACTATAAAATATAAATGTATCTTACTCTCGACTTTTTTTTGTATATCAGTAATAATTTCATTACTAATGAATTAACTAATGGACATGCCTAAATCGATTCGTTTGGTCATCATAATCAGAACTGTATAACCAGGTCTCAAAATATTTTGGCAAACTCTTTTACTTTTTATTTATTATAGTACAATTAGCGTAAAAAAATTTCTTTGAGTGTAATACATTATAGTATTAATAAAAATCTCAACTCACCCTGTAATATATATTGCATGACTTCTTCAGCGATTTGCTTTTCTTCATGTGGCAATATTTCAAAGTCATTTTGTTAGCTTAATTTGTAGTTAATATGACGATCCTTCTGTCTTGATGTCTAAAAATAGATAATGAGGATACATGATAAATCGGTTACTAACTGATGGATCCATTTATTAGAACAAGTATTACTTATTTTGCACCTCTACAAGTGTACGAATAGGCATTACCATAACCACACGTTTTTATTTACGTGATTATTTACAAAAACATGAAATGATGGAATGGTCAATAGTTTTCGTCGAAGTTAAGATATAAGGCGTATTTCTTTCTTTTAAAACTATTTGAAGTAGTACCGTCAGTATCTGGGCATTTTTAAAACTATTTTCAATAGTAATAATAGCTTGTGTATGGCTTGTGAAATTGAAATTGAATTCTAAGTCAATATTTTCGAAGCCCGTTTCGATGATATTCGATGAATTGTTTCTTTACATTGGAGTTTTTTTCATTAATTCTTTTTATGGAATCTTGAACATTGGAAAATAGATAATTAAAAAAAAAATAAAATTTTGAAAAGTATTTTTCTTTATTTTAGTCTTATTTTAATTTAGACTAGAAAGAATAAGAAGGAGGTGAAGAGAAAAGTAAAGGAACAATTACCATTTTGCCATTACTTACAGCAAAATTGGTGGTGGTAAATGATTTGCACCTTACACTTAAATACCTTGATAACGGAGAAGATTCCAGTATAAGATTTTATTAATTAGTTCATTATAATACTCTCTAGTAAAAGATGTCCGAAGAACACTAGAGAATAGTACTGCGAGTATTGATTTATTTATATTCCTGTTTCATCTCTCTCTCGCAAACGAAACTGGTAAAGACGAAGAAAATATTGGAATATTTCTCTCCGGATTTTTGACAACCACGCCTAAAATCCTTGGAGCTCCACAATTTGAGCATTGAAAAAGTTTTAAAAATATGAAATCAAGCGCCCTTAGATTTTCAAAAAAAATTGATATCTTACATGACGCTAATTATAGAGGTTTACATAGATTTAGTATCACTAAAGACCTACTAAAGACCACTAAAGAGTTGTATCAAATCAGAGCAGCCTATAAATTTTTTAGTAAAAAAAATTTTTTTTAATATCTTGACGTTTTAGGATTTTGAGTGGTTTTGTCTTTTAAACTATTTAATATATATAAATTTTGTAAAAAACTTTCAGAGCATCTTATAATTCTGTTATTATCATATTGCGTGATTTAAGAAAGTATCCCCAGTTTTTTGGTACATTTCTGAACAAAAATATACTTCATTAAAAATTAATTTTAATGAAACTTGTTTACGGCAATTATTATTTATGACATTTTGCTAACTTTTAGAGAACTTCATAATTCCATCGGTGTACAACCTTTGTGATTTATCTGCAAAAAATATTGGACGAGTAATTCTTAGTGGCTCTTTGGTCGGCCAACTTTTTATGAGAATTTTGGAGAGACCAAAACAAATGGTAGTCAGATGATGCGAGGTCACGAATATACTGTGGACGCGTCACAATTTTTTAACTAAGTTCCGTCAACTTAGTTTTCAGAGTTATGTTCCTTATATTGTCGTGATGTGACAAACCTTATTTTTTATTGGTCAATTCTGATCGTTTTTCTTTAATAGCTTTATTTAAACTGTTGAGTTGGTAGCATTAACGTAGAAAACCAAATTACGACAAGCTAAAGCTACTCATAATAGACAATTTCCTTTCAATCTCACCAAACATTTAACGTAACCCTGTTTGTCGTCAATCTAGGCTCTAAACTCGTTCGCGGATGGTCACAGACTTTTAACTATTAATTCATTTGCTGTCCAAATATCGAGCGTCTCCGTGTAACGTGTTCTTTTTTCATTGATTCCAAATTGTCTTGTGCTTAATGTTTAGTTCCTTCGCTATCCCCTCACAGCTTGTGTGTGGGTCTTGCTTCACTAGTTGAAAAATTTCAAGGAATTTCTTGAAACTGTCCGATCAGAGAAAGGAACGAACCCCACTCCGGTATTCGGCGTTCACTTACCTATCTTCACCGTAAACTGACGAGTTTTTCGGATTATTTTTGTAGTGTTTATATATTTTTTATAGGAATAAAGCATAACATAGCATGTTTCTTCAGATATTTCATTAGTTTTCAAATCAAAATAACTTTTTTTACTAGCCCCAAATCACACAACAAAATCGGATAAGTGTTGCCTGATATATGCGTACCAACATCATCTAGTTTGTCGCTACATGATGCGAAAAAGCGTATATTTTTCAGTATCGCCTATTATAGCATAGGTTTTAGATCCATTAATTTTTTCAGATTGGTGGCTATACATAAGTCTTGAGTATATTTCTATATTTATTTCTATTCTATTAAAACTATCGTTATGTGTGAAATAATTGCAAAATTTTGTGTGCATATTAAGCAAATGGATCCACTGTAATTTGGTACCTTTAAAATGTCTCATTTAAATAACTTTTTGAATTTATTTTACCATTTCGCAGCAGAAGTAAGCATTTTGTTCCCTTCAAAGTGTGGCCTAAAAGGAACAAAAAAACAAAAAACAAAAACAAAAAACAGCAACAATTCAGTAACAACGTCTCCATCGCCTGCATAAGTGGAATTCAGTGTAATCGTGTGTGTGTCGCAGCTTTGACTTGCGGCCGGTGCGCTATTGTGTCAATTTGAGTGGCGAATTGCTTTGGCTGTGGTGACACTCACTGCATTGCATGGGCATCATTGTACGAAACTCAGTTGAGTGGTGGAGATCAAGTATGTAAATCTTGCCTTACCATTACTGTATGTGTTGTTGTTGTTTTTGTTGTTATTGAAGTGGCCACTGTCGTTGCCTTAATGCAGTTGTTTATACTTCGACGGAGTGTGTTGCTTAAGAATCTTTAATGTATTTTATTGTGGTTTTTGTAATGCAGCGAGCGTGTTTGTTGTTGTTGAAGTGTGGGGAGGGAGTCGGCAATTGTATTCACCAGTGCAAAATTTGTCAGTATTTTGGTTTGTTTTGTTGTTGCAGTCGCAGTTGTTATTGTTATTGTTTGTTGAAGTTGATTTGAATGCCAAAGTCTCCGCGAAGTAATTCAGTTGGCATCGTCAATTGTTGTACGTCTTCTGTTGGCAAAGTCGTGTAGATATCTGTACATATGTTACGATTTTCATCTCAATTGAATGCAAAATAGGGAAGGCTTCAAAAGATACAATATAATGGAGATGTTTTCAAGCATTTCAGTATATTTTGCTTTCCCTTCAACTTTTCATATTATTTTGCAGTTTATGCAGAATTGATTTGACAAATTGCAATCATTGCCGTTTTTAGTAGCTGCAATGTTTTTACTAGATAAAATCTAGTTGAAAGGATCTTGAGAAATTCTTAGTAATAGTGCTTGATTGAAGGATAAAAGGATAGTATGCTTGCAAACTGCACTTTCACTTTATAGTTTGTTTCATTTTAGTTGGTTGAACCACAATACTCATAGGTGAAATTTTTTCTTTCAGAGTAGAAAAAAATGCTCGCAATTTACAAAAGAAAACATGTGAAGCAACAAAACAAAACTCTTAAAATCTTCAGAGTTAGGCTTTACTTCAGTGCAATCAAATTCAAAGATCAGTCTATTGTGAATATTCACTAGAAAAATGTCGCAAAATTCCAGTCATACGTTAAAATCATATAAGCATTTCATTTCATTTTTTAAATTCAAATGCATAAATAATTAAATAAGTTTAAATATATTAGATGAGAATGCTAACCAGTACACTTCTAATATTCATTTTGTTTGCTTCTATTTAAATTAATTAATTTTTAGTATTTACAATTATTGTATTTGATATTATACACAACACAACAAAAACAATACGTCGAAAGAAAGCATTTGACATAATTTAAAAGTGATGCCAATTTGTTTAAACCAGACTTAATACTGTTTTTTAACAACTCTAAAAGAAAAATTCACAGCTTATTTTTATAATTAAATAGACATACAACAAGAATGTTGTTGTCAAGATTGTTATTGCCTCTAGTAACGAACACTTCCTGAAAAAAAGAAAGATTACTCGTACAATGTTTTTTTTCTTCTACAAGAGGTGTATTCTTTTGACAAAAGTGCTCCACTAGAACAGCTTTTGGTGCTTAAGAATAACTTGGTAACATTGCCTAAATCAGTAAACATATGACAAGTAATAAAATTTTAAATAAATTTTATAAAAAGATTTTATATAAATATATATATATAAAATGAATGACACAAAAAAGTTATTGGTGAACACTATTTAAGCACTGGTTGTGTTTTTTTGTATTTTTTGTATTATTCATGTATTGTATTTTTTAATGAACACATAAATTAAAAATTCCTTAATAAATAAATTATTAAAATGTCAGTCATTTTCACAAATTTTAGTGTAAAAATTACTTTTTTAAAATATTTAAATTTACTTATTAACACTCGTAACTGTTGTAAATAATAAAGAGCTGACTGGATTTTTCCATTTTTTCCAAAAATCATTCACAATAGATTAATTCTAAAATTTGGCACCATTGTAGTGCGAGGAGCTTATTCGTTAGGCACTTCCAGGAAACTGGTCTTATTTTTGGGAATTTTGTTTTTGCTTTGCATATTAACTTTATAGCGACATATGTTCTATTGAGCATTTATGTCAAAAGAATGCACTTAGTATCTGTTCACCCAAGAATAAGCCTGGTTTAAACTAAGATTATTCGACGGATGCATAGTAATGAATGTAAATGTTTAAATAGTATAATTTTATTTCATATTTTGAAGTTTTTTTTTAATATTTTTCCAATATTTAATATTAATATTGATAAAAGTGAATCACCTGATTGATTCAAACAACGATTCAAACAAAATTTGTTATTTCGTTTAAAGATAATAGGAGAAATTTTCATATATAATATTTAACTACTTAACCCAATACCTGTCTTAATAATTCGTTTAAAAATTTTAATTTGATTTTAACCAATAGCTATTTGTTAGATATAAAAATTTCAAAAATATTCCTGTATTCATCTTGAAATAAATATTTATATATCGCTCACTTTCAGTTACAATAATATATATCCTATATTTTTAATAGATTAGTCGACAATAATTGACAAAAATTAAGCGGTAATGCTGTTTTAAAATATCAATTTTTTACTTTTTTTTCGAGCGAATTAAACAAATTTCGCCGTGAAAAATGTTAATCTGAGCGTTCGTTTCAAACAATATTAAAATTATATTATATTTTTCCAAAATTTAGTTATACATGCATACAAAACACACAAGCAAATCACAAAGAGAGAAAAAAGTGTCTGTTTGTTTGTATATTATAAGGGTAAAGGTAAGAATAAACGGGCACAAAGACAAAACTTTGTTTCAGGCAAGCCGCACACTGCAATATCAACTCTTTCCATGAATTACTTTCTATCTTTCTCCCTTTCTATGCTGGGCACACAAACATTAACACAACGAGAGAAATTCGGTTGCTGGGATATTGTTTAAGTGAACAGAGGGATAGTGACACACAACGACAAAATTATATTTCAAGCGCCCATATCGAAATCAACTCTTTCTATGATTTATGTCCTTGTGTATGTAAATCGTAGCAAAATCGTAGAACATAGAATATCACACGTCGTTTAAGCAAATTATTTTTTAAATAATGAAAACATGACAGGTAAAAACATCAAAGTACACAAATAATTCCTGGTTCACTATGCAAATGAGTCACAGTTACAGGTAATAAAAAAGGAATTAAATTGGAGTCCATAAAATCAGTATATTTGTTCTTGGTATAGTTCTCCATAAGACTCATAATGTTATGTTAATTTTCAAAAATCTTTGATATCCTTTATGAACGAATCCTCTTGGACGTGATTAAAACAGCAAATTATACACGGAACGGTATTGTTGTCTTTATCTATAATATTGTTTGATTACAACTGATAAGAGAGGGTCTATGCTCTACTTAGAATAGAATCATAGGTATACATATCAATTGATTACAAATTTCACAGAAATGATAAACAAATTTTTGTGTTTCGTTATATTTTTAATGAGAAACTGACTATTATGAAAAACATCACTATTATTTAGTCTTAAATATAATATAAATTATTAATCAGATATTTGTTATATGTTATCGAAAGCCATACGAATTTAGATCATACTGCATAACGAATTCGTCTGAGGGTAGGACGTCAGGAATCATATTTGGATTAAACTTGTTTTCAAAAAGTCTATGAAAAAGTGCAACATGTGCATTCGTAGCGATTATAGTAAAAGATAGGTGCATAGTACGTTTTTTAAAAAAATCGTAGGAAGTTTCCACCAAATCAAAGGATTCCAAATTCAAAGAATCAGGTTCTGGTTTATTATTAATTTGAAAGTTTTTCAGTAAAACAATCGGAAATCTGTTTGTTCTCATTTTGCATGACCAAATATTATGTCCAACTTGATCGTAGCAACGTCGAGCATAAGTGCGAAATAAACGCAAAGCTGTTAAATTGCCAAGTAGAAATACCTGCATAGGGTGTAATTTAGGATTCGTTTCAGACAATTTCACTCCAGCCAACAATTGTATCCAAATTGCCACGATATGATGAAATGCATATTTTTCGGGTTCATAGTTTAGTACTGGATAAAACTTTAATAAGAGTAAATACGTCGCGCCTTCGTAACCGAATTTCTTGAAGTAATCCGTTAAAATTGTAATAGTTTGCACTATATGAGGATTAAAAAATGTTGATCGCTTTTCGACGCTTGCTTGATATTTCACTAATAAAAAGTCTCTAACGATGTTATTCATCTGTTTGGAAGTAGCTCGAAAACGTGGTAGAGAATCTTTCTCAATGAAACTCACTATTTTATACAAAACCTCATTGGGTAACTCATTGAATTTAGAATCTGTATTATTGATGCCTCCAATCTCTAAAATATTATCAATCCATTCTTCAACTTGTGGCCTAAATAAATTAGATTTAGTAATTGTTTACATGTAATATTTTAATATAAAATACCTTTCAGGAATCTTGTTAAAAAGAAAAGACCAAATATGGTAAGAATTATGCTGTATATCAAAATTCAAGATCATATCTCTTACCCATTTGTTGAACATTTTAATACTAATTTATTTACAGTTTTGTTTTCTTTAAAAACAGTTGTTCCTTTTTCACTTCGTTTCTACTATTTAGGCTTACCAGGAAGAAAAAGTGTAGGCAGATTCCAAGGGCGAAATACAGGATCTTGAACTTACTTTTCATTAACTCCTCTAGCACGACAATTTTTTCAGAAAATCAAGAATTTTCTTTAAATTTCTTTTAATGCTTTGAATACCTCTTTTAAAATTTTTGTAATTGTTATTTTCGCTGTTAACTCAACATCTATACTGGTTCGACTTTGGCAGGGTTTTTGCATGCACTCTCAATTCTTTACTAATACATACGAACAATTATTTGTAGACGATATTCGAAAATAATACCTATGCGTTCGGACACAACAGGCACGGGATGAATTTAGGTAACATACGCAACACACAACATTTACAATTTTTCTCAATTTTTCACTAACTCATAAATTTTCTCAAATATTGCAATTTTCGTAGAGTTGCCAGCGCGTAAAGATTTAGTCCTGATATGCATTATTGCCAATGGCATTATCACAATTTGCTATGACAATTTGCTACATGTTCACATGACATTTTTTGGTATGTTAACCAAAAATTTCATTAATATGTACTAATGTTCCAAAGTCTATAATTCCACATTATTATTGAACCCATTAGTTCGAAATTCAATCAGACATTCATAGCCTACTATACGAAATAGATATAGTTCATCATTAAACATTTCATTAATATGATTATTAATGAGATTAAAAAACCATTGACCATTTCGTTACAAGAAAAGATAAAATTTTTATTCATAGAAAATAATTGTCATTGAATTGCTACAGTGTAAACACTTAAGCAATTTTCTCTGCTTAAGGTTTATTAATTATTAAGTGTAAAAATTTTATATCTTTCTTAATATTTTTATACTGAATTTTTAACTGAATAAATCAGCTCCAGTTAATTATTTAACAACAAATTTTTATGAACATTTTCAATAATATATTGCATATAGAAGAAGACGTACAACAAATTCTGTTGATTCAAATTCACTGTTTTGACCAGTGATTAGACTCATTTTTCGTTTGGTGGATGTGGCAAGGAGCAAAATTGTCGTACTGGGATTGAAAAACACCAAGAGTGCGTATTGTTTTGGAAAATCTTTAAAAGTGATTTCACTTTTTAAACTGGTTGACACTTTACCAACGTTTCATGTTTCATTCTAATCAATTTTCAGAATAATATTACTCTTTTATAATAATATTTCTTTTTGCTTGTAGCTATATTATATATTTGCCATATTATATACTTTTCACCAATTGTACCTCAAAACTTCAGATCAAGTTTTTTCAGGTACTATACAGTAAAACATAAAACAGTTTTGAACACGAAAGTTCAATATTTATATAGTTCCACTATTCATCCTGATTTATATTGTGAACAATATAATATATAAAAATTATAAACACTGGAAATTAATTAATTTAAAAATAATAATATAAGTTGAATATTAGAAGGCATTTTTATGTAATATATTTAAATTAATTTATTTTTTTATATGTTTAAATTTAGTAGTACTCGTAAATGAAATGCTCATATAATTTTATCGCATGACTGTGAATTCCACAACATTTTTCCAGTGAACATTCACAATAGACTGATTTTTGAATTTGGCCGCACTGAAGTTTAAGACGTAAAATTTTTTGCAAATGAAGTCTAACTCTGAAGTATTTTTATGTTGTCTATGTTATATATGTTTAAAAAAGTTTCTAGAAAAAAAATTTTTTTTATGCAATGAAGTTTTTTTTTAATTATGCTTCTCTCTTCTCAAATGAAAATAATATATAAAAATAATACAATAAAAAATAAGATAATAAAGCTTTTATTGATCTTTATAGCATAAAGATCTTTGTAGTATAAAGAAAATAGCCTTTTTATGGGATATTGGTTGTGAGTCTTATCAGCTAAACCTAATTATTAGCCTAGTAGCTTTAACTCGCTAAACTGACAATTTTTAAGTAATTTATATCTATTCATAAATATGCTGAACTGAAAAAAAATGGTCTCTTCTATATTATTTCGCTTCATAAAATAGGCAATTTTAATATAATATAACTCTGAAATTGTTTATGATTTTTATTTTTCATATTTGATTAATCATTAAAATGTTGATGAATTCATTTATAATTTTTAACCTCATCAATTTTATTTAACAATGACATACTAACCATAATATTTTTATTTAAATTAATTTTGTATATCAATTTTAAAATGGTTTTTAATTAAATATTTTCACAAGTACATATTGTATATGAGTATAGAATTACCTAAATCTGTTTTACATCAGTGTGAACGCTCACATTCCGTTTCATACTTTCTCCCGGAAATACGTATTTTTAACTCCAAGGACACAAGTAAGTATTATGGTAAGGCATTGTTAAGTAACATAAGAGTAGTTATAGTCTTTGATTAACAGGTGAGGTAAGAAACCATCTCTATTGCAATTGATTTATATATATAAATGTCAGATTAGTCAATTTACTTAAGTACGCATGCAATTATGAGAAAATTAATTTTATATAATTCATATTTTCAATATTCCATTTATATTATCTAATACTCTGCAATAAAAGACGTATCATCATTTATAGAAGCATACGAGTAGAGCAGTTTAAAAAGTTGATATCCATAACAATGCCTTCGAAAAATTACGATTCACTATAATAGTTTTAAATCCAGAAAATTTATCTTATTGCATTTATATCAACACTTTGACACAGTCTGTTCTATAGAATGACAGATTTATGGGTATACGCCTTCGGTAAGTTTATTCATTAAAAATTGTACACGACATTTTCATCAAGTAACAAAAATGTCAATATAAACGCACGTTCGGTCGTTTGGCTTTAATGCTTTGCAATTTCTGCTCAAAAGTAGAACTCGACTTGGCTTATATTCCGCCGCAATTAGATTTCGGGTAAATCAATCATCCACTATCACCAAACTTCTTTCACTTGGGGCCGCTCGAAGAAAACTCACGTTGCATGCGAACATTAAAACTGCCAATAAAGTGTCTCCCTGCACAAGAAGTCGTAAAAGTAGAGTCTGAGGAGTTGAGGTCATTTTAGCATATTTCGTGTACTAATGAAAAATAGTTTAGGCCAAGTTTTTGAAAATAAATAACGAAAACGAATAGCACATAAAAACAGCTCTGCTACTCCCACAATTTAGACCGATTGGTCTAAATTTTCCAATTAGTTTTGCACTTTTAAATAAGTTAAGAGATACAAAAATAAAAAAAATTAGATGCCGACTATTTTGTGCAATTAAAGTAAACTAATTTTGGAATTTTGAAAAATAAAAAATAAATAATAAGAAATAATTATGTTTGCAATGGATTTTTAGTGAAACAAATTAAAAATAAATTTAGAAGTTGAGTAGAGATTACGGATATGACCGTATGGGTACAATACATTCAAATACGTTATATCTTGGAAGAAGGTTAGTTCCTATAACTAGAAACCGTAAAGTGATTAGTTTGACTGAAATTTAGTGTCAATTCGATCATGGTAAATATTTATGTTAACTGTATTATATTATATATGTATTATATGTTATATGTATTATTCTTAATTCGAAAATTACGACCATATAAATACAATTGTTTAGTATTTTTCTTTATTTATATTTAAATAATATAGAAAATGCAAGTACTATTTAAAAAAAAATGTTATCTATAATTAAGTGATATTAATCTTATCTTATTATTAATCTTATTATCAACATCTTGAGACCCACTATCTCCACTTCAACTGTATTAATGTAATTTTAGCTTTATTGTTTCTACTACTTTGACAAACTTGTCGTATGAGACTAATATCCTTCACTCTTTCATATTCACCGGAACAAGAACAAGAGATAATCCGATGGTATCACATTTGGACAATATGGTGAGTCTGGTAATACTTTTCATCTAAATTGTAGAAGATATTAGTGATTTACTAAACTTGCTGAAGTTTTGTATTTTATATAATTTGGGCAAACGTTACACATTATCAATTGATCAATTTAAGTCAAGTTGATAAAAGTACACTTCAGTATTATTGTCTGATAAAAGTTAGAAAAGAATGGAATTCCCTGGAAATCCATTTTTTCATGAAAATCGTTTTTGAAGTATTTTGAGCAAGATATTTTTACTTCACTTCATGATCTCTTCCATATAACATTTTTGTAGATTGTCCACATAATTAAGCCACCAAACTTAATAAGATGGAACAAATTTGTGCTTAAAGAGAATATTTGGAATTCATATGTTTGCCCTATCAATGCAGCAATCTTTTATTAGTAGTGTTTTACAGAACGAGACTATTAAACAAATTAACAATCAAGTTCTGTTAGTGTACGATTAGTTGAAGTAGCTGATCAGCAGATAAGACGAAGGCTTACATTAATACCAAATATTTGCCATTTCAAGAGCACACTTGTCGAATTACTAGATCCATCCGGTTAAGCTAAAGTAGCTTAAGAGATCTTTTATTCTTACTGATGTGCAGTCCAACAGACTGTCAAGAAACCATTTCCCTAAAAATGTATTTCTTCAAAGTCTTTCAGTCAAAGCTGGGTGCTAACAAAGAAAAAGTGTTTGTCTCATATTTATTTGAGTTTTGCCATTTCTATAATAAGGTCGTGTGCGAGTTAGGCTAAGTTGCGTTCTAAATGAGGGAAATTCTAAGTTGTGTCGATAATGTATTGATGTGTCGATACATGTTGATAAATGGCAAAATGTGTGCAGTGCAAAAAATCTCCCATTTGGTTTAGCATCAACTTAGCCTAACTCGCACACGTCCTAAGTATTAAACAGAAGACACTGGTTCTTTTGTGGGATCTTTTACGTCATCGGCCTGTAAGAACTGCGGTATGGACTTGATCCCTTTTGTTAAGTAGCACGGACCTAGTGTTATTGTATGAATGTAAGATTGACTGGAATATATAACAAGTTGTGAGTGATTTGATTTTATTAATACTAACTGCAGAAAATCAGGAATGATGCACATCTTTCTCCATTTTTCCGTTACAGTTTTATGAGAGAAATATGTTATTTCTTGTGGGCGCTTTTGCAATGATATTAAATATAAAATTTGTCTGAAGTTAGAAATAATTGTCAAGTTTATTATTAAATTATGAACATTTTTAAACAGTGCTAGTAGCAATTTAAAAATTATTTTCAAATAGATTTCTTTTCTTTCTTTAATAAAATGGCTCTGAGTAGACTTTTCAAAGTACCATAGTACATTAGGACGAATGACATCCTCAGGGATCTCAAGATTGATCCCATCAAAAAATACATAAAGGGTAGAGTCCTGAAATTATTTGCGAAAACTGTCAGACTTACCAACACCGCGCTATCAAATCTCAAAATGGTTACAGGCTTCTCGGGTGGTATGCAGATCCGAGGCCAATTATTGCTTAGTCAAGGTGTAAAGAGGGGTTTTGAAATTTTGAAAATACCTCGAGTTAAGAAAGAGTAAAACTGCTTAAGTGCACTAGCTGAAATAGCTTCAACATAATAAATGTGTAAAAAAAATCGTTTCAAAAAATATTTAAAAAATTAATGCTTTTGACAGATAAGAGGAAAGGATGTGTAAGACAAAAATGTTTATCTATTACTTTGTGGCAAGTTTACTAAAAATATGAAAATCGTATCTCTCAACTTAAAAATATTTTTTTTTAACACTTTAAAATTCAGTTTTAAACTTTAGTTCCTTATTGCATGGGACTCAGACATCTAGAATAGAGACAATTTGCAGCTCCAAGTTAACCAAACACCAATGAAAAGTCAAAAGGGAGAATACAGTGCATAACAATTGATATAAATATTTTAATAACCTATGAAAAGAAGTTTCATTATTCCATAAGAAGAACATTTAATATTCAAAACTTAAGTTTCAATCAGGTGAAATTTATTGGCAGACCCTACAGCTGTTTTTGATATTACCAAATATTCATTATCAGACCCATTTAGAAAGATTTATGGCTTTAAAAAATTTTTTGGCTAATAGAAGAATCATTTTTGAACTGTAAGTGCTGGTGCTCAAATTTGGAGTTTTTGAATTTGCTTACTAATTCGCTTTTTTAATTTAACACATGCTGTTATGCATTAAATTCACTTCCTTTACCATAATTATAAAAACTGCATAAACCACAGCTATACATATAAATACAAATTGCTTTAAATCGCTTGCATTTAATAATTAAATACTACTTATTACTAAGGGGAATACTCATTTAACAGAAGGATGTAATATCACTCACTCCTATTATGGAAGAGTAGATGACATGAAAGCATGAGAATTTGGATTACCATTTAATCCAGATATTCAGCGATCATGAATATTTCTCGATATTTTTCGATCATTACCAGTTGACAGATAGCTTCTATTACTTCAGCGGTTCTTATATTATTGAAAGTATGGAACATGGTAATTGTCACTGTGAGCAGTGCAAAGAAAATCGGAAACTGCTACCTGTTCCAGCGATCACGGATGCTTATTGATACATCTCCACCGTTATCAGTTGACAATTAGTCTCTACCGCTAACAGTCTTCATGTGTTTAAAACCATAGAACATGTGAACAAGAAAAACGAGAATTGCTTATGGTGGCCTTGGGGTGTCCACTATTTTCTTTACAGAGGCTACTTTGTAGAAATCAAATCAAACAAACTAAGAAAAACTCAAGGTGTACATAAAGAGGTGTTATATAAATTAAATTTGTTTTGATATTAATATGTATGATATTTCTGTTTCTAAACTTGTTCAAAATTTGAAATCTCATTAGATGACTTTTGGTAAATTTGCTGATCGTGCCGAAGTTCCAATAAAAATAATTTATGAAGGTGAAGTGCAGAAAAACGCCTTATATCTTCTTTTTTTTAGGAAAGAGTGCTTGTTATTAGTAGTAAAACATTTCTATTTGAGTAATTAACTTTAAATACACCATATTTAACAACATAGGTTGGTACACCAATTACTAAAGTGCAACAGTTGGTAAACCTGATGCATTTTTCGAAAATTGCGCATGGACTTACTTTTATACAAATGCATATGTATATATATATAAATATGTATATATTCTTACTGTTGCCTTAAGCAACAATTTCCGGTATTTTGGCAAATTTAGAGTTTGCGGCTTTCACATCGCTTAAGACAATCTTAAATTACAACATGCCGCATCTTTTATTAGTGGAGTCAATGCTTCATTTTGCTTTTATTATGGTTTCAAAGTACTCTTTGAGTGATTTACTTCAAATGTTAAATTTGTTTTAATTTTTATGTCAAAATTTTACTACTCGTCCATGAAAAGATTTATTTATTACGCTCTCTTCTTTAAAATTATAACTATGCGTGACTCATAAAAATCTCATTAAAACTAAGACTAAGGGTCATGCATTTCCCTTCATTTCCCTACACATAAGATACTTTTTCTATTCTCCAAAGTAATTATTTGAATTTTGTTTATTTGGCTTGAAGATCTGCTGAATAATAAAGTTTGGTTAATTTTTTTTTAATAAATTACAATAGTTAAATCGAATTTCTAATAAATAAATTCATCTTTATTGAGCCTCCGTGAAATATTTGCTACCCACTGGAAGTATTTGTGCCTATCTTAGTAGGCATAATTGCGAAATGGATCCAAACTGAGTTATGAACTCACATTTGCGACAAATTAAATTGGCACTGCAGTGTGAAATTGACTATTCCGAATGCCCGCCATCAGTTTTCCTTCGGAAATTAATGCTTCAACTTGTGGCACTGCGCATGCCCATTCGGTCGGAGCCCATAAACGTTGGCTCTTGAATGAGCGGTAAATCATTGCATCCTGAAGTGGTGATTGGTTAAGTTGTAAATATTGTACTTTTATGTAATTGCGTGGAAATAGATTAGAAAATTTATCTAAATTTATGATTCTACATCTATCGTATATGATGAGTTTATAATATTTTAATAATATGAACTCCATTAAGGCTTCTAAGATGCTTTGATTTTATAAATTTATAGTAACTTAATTGGAGACTTTAGGTGATGTCTACACTAAAAAAGTTTAAGATAATATATTTTTGTAATCTTTTTTTTATAATTTATTGTTTTGCTGACCAAAAGTTTTATTAATAAAACGGATTAATCGATCAATTGTTGAATAATGCAGGGTATATAAATATATAAACTGAGAGTATATAAACTCTCAGTAAAAGTTTAGAATATAATGAAAATATTGATATTTTATTTAATATTTATTTATTTATATTTTTCTAAACTTATTTTTTAAATTGTATTATAAGTATTGAATGTGCATTAAGTATATTATTTAACAATCGAATAATGAACTCGTTTCAAAAGCTAAATTATTAGTTATACTTTTGAAAGACAAAGTTATGATCACTTCTCCGATATGGGAGCTACTTTCATTTTGATGACTGTGTAGAATTTATCTATTTTAGTGATCTTGCAAAAATAAAAAAAAGAGAATAGGTTTTGTGGACTAACCACTAAGTAACAAAAAACAATATATATATTAACATTTCTTGAACCATAGAAAACTTCTTAATCACAATGGAGATTTTGCAGCAGAGCTGTAGATAGAATTGGTGTTTACTTCAAAAAAGGACTAAAAAGTACTCTACTAAAGTAGAGTTTTTAGAATTTTAAAATACGAAAACCATGTTAGCAAAATAGTTATTGAGTTTCTTTACAGTCAGTCAAAAATGTTTCCATTGATTAAGCAGGGTTTACAAATATATCAACATAATCCAAAAAACTATTCACATTAATTTTTGAAGGTAGATAACATATATAAAAACCACTAGGTATATAGGTCTCGTAGTGGCTTCAAAAACGCTTAAAGTCCCAACAGTCTCTAAAAAGTGAAACAATCGCATTAGAGGATAAGGTTATGGCTTCTGTTGTTTGAATGCACATATCATAACTGTGATTGAATATAGTATCCGGACAATATTATGTTATAGTTTAGAATGTCTTGATCATAAAATTTAGAAAATGAGCAACAAAAAAAGTTCTTATCACCATTTAATAAAAATTAACAAATAGCACATGAATTGCCATGATTAATAAAATTTATATTTAATTGCAAAAGAAGAGGTCTTCAGTATTTCTTTGGAAGCGTTCTGTGCATCAGTAACCTTGTTCATAAATATTGTAATATCAACTAAAAAAAAATGTCGATAGCACTAGAATGGACAAAAAGTTTACCGGACATTTTAGATAAATGTGCTGATATGTTTAAAAATGTTTTCAAGAAATCTGCGCCCGATAGTCACCAGACAAGATTTTGTCATAAGAATATATAGGATAGTTTAAATTGAAAATGATAGATAAATATAGATAGATTAACAGAAAGCAAAATATCGATTTGTTTTTCCATTTGAGTACATATACTTTGTGGTGTCTCCGATAGTATCTATATTGTATTCTATGCATCAGGATATATATGTTTAATCATTTTATTATATTCTTTTATTCTCGAGGTTTCTAAAGTTAACATATTTGTCAACATCAGATAAGGTATAGGTATATATCACTCCTTTTAATTAGATTCTTTACAAGAAACAGGAAATTATTACTAGTGGAATTTTAAGAATGGAAAGAGTATCTGATTAGTAATTTTTTAATCTTTCAAATAATATAATTATATATTATTTTTAAGTTAGTTCAAACATTTATTTATTGAGTAAAAACAGTAAAAAAATTTCAGTGTATAAAATAACAACATAAAACTGATGTTTACATTTCAGCAAGAAATGCAAGAAACGCACAGATCCAGCATGAGGGGAATGTGAACCAAATGAAGCAACAACATAATTTTAGCAGCCAAAAACGTTTCCTTCACATGCTCCACTGCAGAAAATCACAAGAGACCAACCGAAATATTTGAGAACATAAGCACGCAACGCCTGTTTGTGTGCAAGTCCAAAAATGGAATGGGAGTTGAGCCAAGTAATGAGCCAGAAGTCGGAAAGCGGTTTTAAGAAAGTTCTAAAAATTAGCTTACAATGTTGCTGGATTGTTGCCAACACGCTGTGCGGCAGCAACTCAATAACTTGCAATCGTCCGCATCCGGACGCCGATTGTGGCACGTAACGCAGACGCATTAGCGATATGATTTATTTGATTGTTTTGCTTAGGAATATTAG
Organism: Teleopsis dalmanni; assembly: GCF_002237135.1. Lineage (NCBI taxonomy): Eukaryota > Metazoa > Arthropoda > Insecta > Diptera > Diopsidae > Teleopsis > Teleopsis dalmanni. Next base: position 80,232,194 of record NC_051847.1, on the reverse strand, counting down.
CAAACTGGAATGCACATGCAGTGCAGGCACACACAAATGTGCTCCAGCCAATTTCAAGCATCGCCATTTGTTGTGGCAACTCTTCTACATGGTTTTCAGTTGGTCTGTCCAGTTCAATCGATATGTGGTTGACATCTTCTTAAGTTTGTGGGAGAATATTTATTTTCAGTTTTCAGAACATTTCTAAACGGTTTCAAATGAAGTATGAAGTAAGCAAATGACAGCAATAAAATATCGACTACTGCCCAGGAACTGTAATGCTAGATGAAAGAAATTCGTGGAAGAAATATCAGAATTATGTGTTGTAGAAGAAATTTAACTAAAGAGGATGGTTTAAGTAAATGAAGTTATGGATGTTATGTACTCTACAGTGGCATCTTCTTACTTTTAAAATTTTTTAAATAAAATATTATATTTATACGTATTTATTTTTATTTGTTATGGAAGTGTGAATATTGTGGAATGGTAATCAGTTTCCCACAACTTTCTTTTATTATAGAGGAAACTTATAATTAGAGACACCAGACTATATTCTTAGAAAAGCAAGATAAGATGTAATTGGAATTTAAGTTCATTAAAGTTTATTAGTTGAGTATTGATACTTAATAGAACGAAACAAAAAAATAAATATCAGTCATATCTACTGATATATGCTTGATAATTGATTTTGATCTATAACACTCATACTTCAAATGATAAGTAAGATCAAAATCAAATCATCGGTTCAATATTAGATCATTACCAGATTCAAACATACAAAAAAAAAAATCAATTCAAAAGTATTTATATCTCGATCAATTAATAATATAGTAATTGCTACTGCTAAAAGATGCAGTGTCCTTTTAGTGGATGTAATAATTACCATGCCAGTCCAGTTGATATAAAGTTCTTGGAATCACACAAAGACAGTTTATAACGTTTACGCTTATCCAGTTGAGATATCGAAAAAGTTCAAATATCTGTGATTTATGCATTAGTTCAACTTTTCGCTTCTCTGGTCCTCCAGTCATAGGGACCACAGCAATTAAATAAAAGGCGAATAAGCTGGACAGATCCTTCAAGTAAGCTTATAGCTGGAATCATGTAAGCATTTGTTTAAACTTTTATGTAGTAAGCAAATCAATACAAGATGTGATGATTCAACGATATGCAGAGTACTGAATGGAAGTTCATCCTGACCATTTTCTTGAGATATCTTATAAGAATATTAGTCTTGCAGTTGTTTTGATAATGCGTCACAGTCTATTCAATCTTCTATTGAATCTTCTGTTTGATGTTTTATATCACAGTTGTGAGGAAGATATAGAAATTACCTCATATCTGCTTTTTTGTATTTGCTTTTGAGACGTTCTTACTTAGCTTTTAAATCTTCTTTGAAGATTATTTAAGAGACCTTGATGAAGTTACAACATAGTTTCCAAATGCTAGAGTACAATTAGACAATATGTTCAAGTAGATAACTAGAATCGCAAGTATAACCTAACCTAACTTTTTGACTAGTAAATATACTGCAAAAATTGGAGACGGATAAATAATCGATAACTCCATAACGAATTGTAATATATAATTGTCAATAACAAAAGGTATGGTAACACCGAAAAAAATCGTTGGTTTATAAACTAAATTCTAAAGTTAAATCTCTTTGCCATTATCGCTCCTTTTGCTATTCAAAATAGATTCCATGTCATGGATAAAAAAATTTATAGAATAGCTAGATATTATTATTGAATAGAATATTTCATTATAATAAATTTATAATATATCTTTTATAGCGGTTAGTACTTAAAGAAATTATTTAACAGTTTCTAAATGGAACTGTTTTTTTCATTTCGGTTAATAAAACTTTGCTCCTTCAAAGTAAATGTACTAAATTATTGTTGTCCAAATTTTAGGTTTATACTTTTTTCTAATTTTTGAAAATACTATATAATATATATATATAAAGCAACAATAGGCCCAAATTTTTGGAAAATTTTCTGATGTATACATATTCACAAACGTTTGTAACATATAGATAGGATATTATATTATAATTACTTATGATGGTTTGAAAAATTTTAAATAATATGTAGTATATTTAAGGTTTATCTAATAGTAATTAATTGACTGTATATGTTAACCTTTAAGTGTTTGCAGTATTTATGTTAAATATATACATAAGCAGAAGTAGTTCAATTCGTTTTAACTTAAATCTGAGTAAATTAATACTCAGACTTAATTAGTGCGAACTTTAGTTTAAGTTATAATATCACAAAGTAATAAGTAATAGGTTTTCCAGTCAATAAGTCTCTTTTATAGTTTGAGAATTTGGCCTTAAGAATTTAGCATTTTACATTTATCTCACAACAAAAACAAATTTACGTGTATTTGGCATTCAAATGATATCAGATTGCATGACATTTCCAAATTAACAAAGCCATTGAGTAAGTCGTTCTTTGTAAAATCTTAAATCTTTTTTTGGTTCAGTTTAGACTTTAGTTTGGTTTATGGCTGATTTTTGTATTATTTAAGATAACATAAATTTGAGATTTGTTTTATTTAAAATAAAGTAAGACAATATACCTTAATACTATATTTCATGGATGAACATCTAATATATTATAGTTTAATAATCTAGAATTGAGATTAACAATGTTATGATAAATTTTTTATTGAAAAGATACTAAGTTAAACCGTATACATATTGAACGGGATTATTTAATTTGTGGCTTCAAAAGTAATTTTCTATAATATACAACTTCTGATTCAAATATCGATCGTCGTTTTTAATACTTTTTTTCGATTTTGTCATGTCGGGACATCTAACAGTACTGAATCCTTTTGAAGAAGCTTTTGAGATTTCTCAACCCATAACATGATGGATGTTTGTTTTCAAAGAGTCGATAATTTAAGTATTGCCCTTTTAATCTGGTGAAAAATCGATTGACCTTGTTGGATTATTTATAGAAACAAAACGTAAAAATAGAAATCTGAGAAATTTCTCTCATAACAAAACCCAAACGGGATGTGTATCTTATGATATCGTTATTTTGTAGCTTCATATCATACGCAATTTGTGAACTTTTTTGCCCATTGGGGAAAAGGGCTCAAAGGTACCTAAAACTTGTACTTTTTAGGATGGAGCAGCTATTTTAAGAATGAGGAGTGCTCTTCAAGAAGCACAGCTCACATATCTAAAAAAATTCTTTTAAGGAATAGAAGTCCGCAGTTTGCGTTAAGTACTCTACATAACCTAAACTTCCATATACGAGTATATGTAAAGTATATGTGTGCGATCGAGATTCTATATATTCCTAAGACTCTAAAATCTTTCTGTTACATTTGTTGCTTTTTTTTGTTGCTTTTGTTGTTTTGTTACATTTTAAGCTGCGTAGTTTATAGTATCGTTACATTGAAACCACATATCATCCAGAATATGTGAACTATTTTATCGTCATTGAAGGAATAAAGTTCAAAGGTACTTAAAATTTATACTTTTTATGATAAAGTATCTACTTAAAAAATGTGAATTGCTATTTAGTTCATTTTGATTGCAATGAGCATAATTTAAATGCCTATAAAATATTTTTTAAGTTACAAAATTCCGCATTTTGCGTTAAGTGTTCTACATAACTTAAACTTCCTGATTGATATATATAATCAATATGTGTTTGTGATCAAAATTTCTATAAATTCTTTAGATTCTAAACACTTTCTGTTACATTTGTTGTGTTTTTACACCATTTCTAAAGTTTTCTAAATATAATGCTTACATTTGTAATGATTTTATTTGGCTCAAATGGTTATTTTTAAATTTAATATTAAAAGCTGATCAAAATTTTATACTCATTAGTTCGTTTTGAAGATCTGGAGATATAATTCCATGTATAATTCTAACTTTCATGTGCCTACCTCCGATATATTATCTTAAAAACTAGAATTATTTTAAAATTTTATTCATTTGATGTTAATACCATTTTTTTGTAGACTTATTAATCATCTCAGACGTTTATGTTATTTCTATATAATAGTAGTATTTATACTTTATTTCGGGTTATGTGTGTACTACAATCTAAATAAATAGTGTGTACAGTTATAGAGATGTACAAAGCCGTCTCTTGAATTATCTTTCCTTCTTATTCGATAGGTTTTCCTCTTTCTAAAACACCATAAATGCCAATGCAAGTTTTACTTCAAAACTTCGTTCATCACAAACCAGCTAAAGATATGCTAGATATTATGCTGTGATGAGGAAGTCTATGGAACATTTGATCACCAACTGTGATGCACTTGGCCACAGAAGAAACAAAATTTTAGGCGCACACCAATTAGAAGATGAAGACCTTCGAAAACTTCCTTTGAAGGAGCTGGTTCGATTCCTTGAGATAGATCAAACTGGTCGCAGCGCATAAGGGCCTTAGCCTAACCCGAAACCTCCAAACACCATTATCATTACCCACCATAGTAGTCTAAATAATAATATTCGTAAAAATAGATCATTTGACAAAAACTTAAGTTAAAATTTAATGTTGTTTTCACCGGTCACCTCACAAGATGGTAAATCCTCATAACTTAATTTATTTGCTCATCCAAGTTAGTGAAAACATTTTAATGATGCAGATTAACAATATTTTCAAAGATAAACACTGCTAGATAATTTGTGTAATCCCTTTTTAATTCTTAAATATTTATAATTTTTTCATTATTTATTTAATATATAAGATTACAAGATTATTACTATAATTTTACATATTAAGACACTTTTTCCACTCCAACAAATTGAACAACATTTTCGCAGCCTTTCTCGGTGCAATCCGTAAAGTCGTGAGTTTATTTCTCGCTGGAATGTGTTTCCATTTGTAACGCGATAAATTGTGAAGTGATTGCACGAATCGAGTGCAGAATTACAAATTGAAATGAAGCGATTTAGTCCAGAATATAGGTACCACTAATAACTTTACATATTTATATAGTCTCTTGTCGTAAATACTCACTGCAAGTATATTCAGTACCATATTTTCTTAATACGCTATTAATTGTGACGTAAAAAATGCAGTAACTTATTTCAATCCATCTCTTATCTTTCATTATAAGCCCTGAGCCGGGCTATTAGAAGCAAAAATACCGTTTCAAAGATTTTTTCCCAATTTGTGGGGATCTTTTTTGTTGTTATTTTGAAGCTGCCAATTGTTTATTTATGACCAAAAAATCTTGAGCTTATCCATTACTTATCCGCTGCAACCAATTTTCTTATAAAAAAGTCAATCACCTTTAAATTTTTTATAAATTATGTCTTAGGCATTAAACTTTTGTATTTATTATCTGTTATTTATTTTTTCTTATTTGTATAATTTTTTTATTTTTATTTTTATTTTTAATTTTTGATGAGGAGTTCGACGGTGGGTTTGAGCTTTTTATTAGCGTATCTGTTTTGGCCTGTCATTAACTGCACGCCAAACCGTTTTTTAAGCTTGAACTTTGAAACCGTTGATTTCGTTTTCATTTGGGATCATTTCACTCATATTTTATCTTCTTAAAAGGATCGCAATTATTATTATTTTTTATTTTTTCTTCACTGCGGCAGACGAGAAAAATGAAAATAACAACAGACACGCAGTATTGTATAAAGCAATGAATGACTTGAGATATTTTCCATTGGAGATTGTGAAATTGAAACCAAAAGTTTTTGACTTCCAAATCGCATAACAAAAGAAAAGTAAGATTTTTAGTAAAAGTATTAAAAGTATTAGTTATAGACGTAATTGTTTTTAAATACCAGTATTTACAAATTTGATTAATAAATGTTGCAATTTAATAAGTATTATTAAGTAAGTTGAAATACATAAGTAATCGCAAATACTTGTAGATATAAATGCATTGGTCTTTGAATTCGAATACAATTTTTAACAATAGAAAGTTGTTTTAACCAAAATATATTGCAGTGTTTAAAATTTTCTGCATTTAACGATATAACATTTATATTCAAAAAAGGAATATGATTTTGATTTACAGTTAGGCTAGGTTAGAGTAGCAGCCCACTTGAGTTCAAATAATGGCCCGTTGTAGTACCACAGGATTAGCATTTGTGCATACATAGACTAGAGGCTTATTAGATAAAGCTGAAGGAAGTTGACAATTCTATAAACTTCGCTAAATCTCTTATATTGACGGATGACAGGTCGGTCAATGCGGCATAAAAAGCGACCACGAAAATTTTAATTATTCTCCTAGCTAGAGATGAGACTTAAATCCGTCTTTTATATTGACGGATGGCAGGTCGGTCAATGTGGCATAAAAAGCCACTACGAAAATTTTAGTTGTTCTCCAAGCTAGAGATGGGCACTGAGACTTAAAGCGGAGCACCGTTTCCTCCTCATCCGCAACCACGACAAAACTCATTAAAGGGTAGACTGAGTTTAATAGCATGTCTTTCTGTTATATAATGATCCGTCAGCACCGACACCACATGAATGATTAGATTACGCCTTAGTTGAAGAAACTGACTAGTACGTTCTTTGTCCAGTTTAGACCAGTGCATTCTAGAGATCTGACAGCTAGATTTGTCTGCCCAATTTTCTTTATAATACAGTAAAAACTTTCTCTTTGGTTGACCATAAAATGCGATGTGGAAAATAAAATAAATATTTGGTTTGCTCAATAGCTTAGCATATTACTTCTATTGAAAGTTCAATCTTTACCAGAAAGTGATTTCTTTATCGGAAGACGAACTAAATAATTTTTAAGATATCTACTCAGCTTAAAAGGTCATGACAGTTTGGAGATCATAGCTCTCATAACCGATAACTGGCGATAACTGTCCAGAAGTTTGATAAACACACAAACACAAATGAAATGATTTATGTTTGCTATGAAACCATTAGGTAGATCATTGATATAGTATGATAACAAAACCGTTTATGTATGGTCAAAACCTGGCTTCTCTGAAGAAAGCATATCAAAACACCAATAAAAATAATAAATAAATAATAATAGTATATAATAGTTGGAATAAAAACCTGAAATAAAATATTAGAACAACAAAAAATATGGTTTTTCCCAGCAGACTTTGAATACATATATAAATTTGAGTCAAATGATTTGAAAGTAATATACAAATATGGATTCACACTTTTGAGACGGAATACGGTAATACGGTCCAAGTAACAAGATGTCTACCACCACTCTACAAACCGTGCTTCAAGAAAATGGACTAATAAATAGAAACTGACAATAAATAGTTCAAAATCTAACCATGTAGACTTTACTAACAAAACAGAAACTCAAATTTCATTACTTCTATTACATCGTAAAAATTCCAGTTATTAATTCTACGAAATATCATACCCAGATATGAAACTAGATGGAAGGCATACGTCAAGAAAAAATTAACTGAGGTAAATATTAGGTATATTATAAAAAACTATCTTGGCTTATTAGAAGCAGATCTAAAGTATCTGATTAAAACGAACTTATGATATATAAATAAGTCTTTGAGTCTATGTGGCTTTATGGTGTGTTATGATACCAAAGTTCCAAAACAAAGCACTTAGGGATGTATTTAACGCTCCGTGGTATATGCGAAATGCAGATCCACATCGTGACATTGCAATACTTATGGTACTATCAAGCAAGATATATACGCTGAGTCTACACTTAAACAGCACTATTCCGGCGTTGCTTTGCGGTGTTGATAAATAGTGATGCAATATATGAGGATCATTTAGATATTTTTTTTTATCTATCAGTGCCTGGCAATCCAAATTCTTGGTTAGTATGACCAAATATTTTTAACGCAATTCCTTCGTATTAGATTGATTTCATAAAACTATTTAAAGATTTTATATTATTAAAAAGAATATTTTTTTCATTATCGCATCTGACATAAATTGAATGAGACAAAACTAGCTTAAATATATTTCTTAATTTGCTGATAAAATTAAAAAAAAAATTATTATAACTATTCTTTGATGGCTTCTATAAAAAGTCCAAACTATGAACCATATATATCTTTTTCATGTTTTTGCTATATAATACTTTACATTAAATAAATCGCTCTCTTTTGTTATCTAAGTTTTCAGGGTTTGAGACTTTATATATAATAAAAACTGTTTATATTCAAAATAATTATGCTTATTTATGTAATTATTTAAAATATTACAACATTACTTTATGAAATTGTAGACATGGCAATAATTTTTAATCAGCATTTCCTTCATTGCAGTGAATTAATTTCGTAGGTCTTTTTTTCGTAGTCTTAGCGAATCTAGCAACGATTGAAATCGTTAGGGTTTTGTGTTACTTAAAAGTTTCTCTATTCAAATTTATTATTTTCTGCACTTTTTTAAGTGTGAAAATTGCGAACAAAAGGCTCAAAACGTGACTTAAGTATCATTTTATTGTATTTGGCAACAGGCAATAATGCTAATTTATTCCGCTGCCATTTATTGTTAAGATTCAAATAAAAAACAAAAATACATTAAATATAGCTAACAATGGCCATTTAAAAAATAATATAAAATTAGTAACACTTTTGATCAAAATATAATAATAATAAATAATTAGTAAAACATGGCTATTAATCTTCTTTTCTTATTCCTCAATTTTCCTCTTTTTTCTTTAGAAATAATTCTTCTGTGAATGGTTAAAATATATAAGTCCTTTAGCATCATATATATACCTATATATGAAATTAGTATTTTTATTCAAAATAATCTCCCGCAACTTTTACACATTTATTCCAATGATCCGTGAAAGAAACATCTAAGTATATTCAGATGAAACATAAGAGGTCAAAATGCTGTAAAAAATTTCCATTCTACTACTGGTTAAGAGATGTCGCTTTCAAAAGTTTGCAAATAACCTGTATCAAGAACTCAATTTTTCTTTCCTAAACTAATATATAGTACTGACCTGAATCTATGATCTTAAAGGCATAGAGCTAAGCTATCGTATGTAACTCTACATCGATTAAAAGTAAGTGAAAGCAAATATTCTATATTCACATACCTATTTATGTTTTAGCCACGATATTATTCTTAATAACCTTCAGTCAAGGGGCTAAGCGCGCACATCCTGCCGAATGTTGAAATCAAAACTCACTCTCTACCAATTATACTTCAAACAATATGTTATAGGAACGTTTCTCATAAGTTGATGAAATAATATTTGTATTAGGTCAACCAATGTGCTTCTGATCAATTTTTTCTTTATATTTGAGTTATATATGAGTCCTTTTAATTAGAATGTGAGACTTTTAATATTTTTGTATAGTATTCTCTTCCTCTATTAAATATTTTGGATCGGTATTAAGTTTCATATTGTCATATATATAATATTTAAAAGTACTTCTTTAAGTGTTCTTTTCCGCATTATAAAATTTGGATATTATGGTAAAAGGTATTATATTACTACCTTATAATATCCAATAATATCTTAAGGATAATGTATTATGGAGACTTCATTGATTTAAAAAAACCACTTGTTCACTTTTTTTTTCATATATCTGTTCAGATAGTGCTTCAATCTAGCACTCTTACTTTACTAAATTTGCTTACAGAAACTTTAATCCATTATTTTTTCGTTCAACCTCTATTTCACTTAATAAATAGGATACAATTTTTTCTTAATTTGTAGAGTTACAGGAGATACCTTAGTCATATTTTTCATATTTTATCTTGTTTTGTTAACTTAGAGAGGAACAGTAGATGACTCGTAATATTTTTCATATTCTACATTTTTGCTTAACTGGGATAGGCACATAAGACGACTTAGTCATATTCTTCGTAAACTAAATTTTTTCATAGCTAGGAGAGGGACAGCAGAGGCCTTGGTCATATTTTGTCCCGCAACTAGATGTTTAAAATTACCTTTCAAATTGGAGATACCAAATTGGAGGTACAGTAAAAAGAGTGTGATCGATTCATATGTGATCATGCATATTCAGGCACTAAAAAGGGACTGCACCAAATGATTTTATGTAATACATTTTTAAGAATTATCACTTCTAATAATAATTTTGAAAGTACAAAAAATCCCATATACAAATTAATACTTATATATTAAAAAGAAACATAATTTTATAAATTTATACATTTTATAAAAACATTTATAAATAAAACTAAACTAAAATTTAATGAAAAACTTTTTCTAAATTGGTTAAGTATTTAACTTTTTTGTAGAGCTTAGTTTGCCGATTAATCAGTTCTAAAAATATTAAGACATCGAAGAAATATGTAAGTCTTTTACAAATACCATACGAATGGCGATTATTAATCTTTCTATAAATAGTGGATAAGAGTGAGGCTATATCGATTTTTACAAGATTTCAATAAAGAGCCTCTTGATATATAAAAGTTATTTAGAAGTACACTGATAATGATACATAGAATCATAGTAATATGAGGTACATTTATTTTAGTCAGAAGAGGGACAGAAGATGCCTTAATTATCTTTTGCTCCACCATCAATGAAAAATGAAAATGGAAAGAGTGATCATATAAGATGCGATCGATTTGTTCTGGCTATACTGAATACTTTAATGCTATACTTTGAGGGACTAAACAAAAGGATTATGGATACATGTTTAACTCTGACAATCTTCTAAGGCATATTATAAGCAGAAACTTTTCCATCATAAGTTCAAGGAATTACCTCCTCCTTAAATGGCGCATATATACATATGCATATGTATGTTAATTTGTTATACATATGATTGGATTTTAAGTGTTTGGTTAATTAATACAATATGATTCCCTCATCAAATATTTATGAAGTGCGATTATATGTAAAAGTCAGTTATATGAAAGGTTATGTCGAAATAAATATTTTTTCTCTTTGATAACACTTTTTGAAATTTACATTTGGCGTTTCCTAGTAACAGCAGTCAAAAACTCAAATAATTTGTTAAACAAATTACTTAAGTTGTAAATGTTGTAAAGCATTCAAACGTCTTTCAACGTCTCATATTTGATTTATATGTTTTTTTTACTCTTTGAGGATTAAGTAAATATCTGTCAGGTAAACGTATTACATCATTGTACTGCGTAAAAGCTGGGAAACATGTTGTAGGTGATATGTTTAATTTAAATCTTGTTTTTAGTTAAAAAATCAATTTAAATAGATATTTTTTTGTGGAAGATAATCCAACGTTTACTGTCTCTATATTTTGATTTTTAATTGAAATTATGCTACTCAAATTAAACGAATTTACATAACTACCTCTTTCATAATATTAATGATGATTTAAAATTTTATTTAAACAGGAAAAGGATCGAAATATGGTATTTATTTGATTTTTATTATATTTTATAACTTTATTTACGAAAATTATAATATACTAGCTGGATTGATTCACAACAGGTGGCAACGCCAGAACAAAATCAATTATATTCTGTATATCTCACAAGCTGTAAAAGTTTTGACTTCATCGGGTGTTTGGTCAACTTTCTGCAAATAATTGAAATAGTGTACCTTGGTAATTTTTAAAAAATAGAAAATTTTGAATAAAATAGTAATTAAATCAGAGAAAAAATAGTAATAAAATACCTCCATTTGAAAGGAATGAACAATGCTGCAATTGGAAATGGATTCGGTTCACAGCAACCCTGCATCATCGTTAACAATAATAAAATAATTCATAAAGAGATTTTTCGAACAGTAGTGAACTACAACAACAAAAATTCATTTTATATTATTTTAATTAATTGAATTTTTGGCTGACCATACAGCTGTTTCGAGTATTGCCAAATATTCATCATCAGTGGCCTTGGAAATAATTCTCGTATTTCATTATTAGTAAATAATTTTTTGAGACTGCAAATACCAGCAATCAAACTCGTGCCCTGCCAAATCTGAAGCTCAGAGTCAGCGCACCTTAACCAACTGACCCAAAGCTGTAGTTGACTTGTATGTTAGCATAATTTTCTGGAGTTTTGTTAATATGTTAAGCAAATTTTTATTAACAAATTCACTTGCTGTGTTTATATTAGAATGAAATTATAAACCAGCTGAATTAATTAATTACATTTTTTTTGTTAATTGTTGAATTACAATACTATTCTGTTTGTAGACCCTTTATTTGTTGCATGATTTATATAGTCTTTCTTATGTATATAACCTAATCTAGGAACGTAATTCTGAGAAAGTCATGCTAATGTAACATTGGAAAACTGAATTTAAACATGAATTACTTCTTCACCCACCGTATTCTCCAGTGACTATTACATGTTTCCAAACTTGAAAAGATCTCTCCAGGAAAAGAGATTTGCATCAAATGATTAAGTGAAATGGGAAACTGAGAAATATTTTAGAGAACTGTATAAATTGTATTATTACTTCCAAATGTTGAAAGATCGTTGGACTTGGTGTGTCGAGCCAAAACGGGACTCTATTGAAGCATAAAATATAATTTCTCAAACAAAGCGTAGTTATTACTTAGACTTAGACCGAGTATTTATCAATCACATAGTAGAAGATAAAATCTCAAATATTTATTGTAGCAATATTAATTGATCTTCAGTTCATAGAGGACACTAAAACGATGATGTTACAGAAAGACTAATAGCTTATATCTTAAGCTAAATATAACTCATTTTATATGTTCAAAAAGTATTTACTTAAGTAAGCATGTAAAATATTGACAATATTTTTTTAAAGGTTCATATATATAAAATCAAGTTTAAAACCAAAATTAAAAATTTTCCAAATAAATAATGGATTGATTATTTTCCATTCAAGTGGTTCATTAAACTATAAAAGTAAAATTCAAATAAACTAAAAAGAAAATTATAGTAACAAATCTGAAGAACAGGTAAGTCTTATACATAGAAACTGCACAGTTTTAGTGATTTTTTTATTATGGAGAAGATGATAGCAATATCACTTCTCAGATCTTTTTATTAAAAATACAAATAATTCCAAAAATTATCCAATAATACGTACTATTTTATTATCTGCTAGAATTTAATCTATGTATATTATCTTAAATTCGAAAAGAAATGTTAGGTCCACCTATGTTAGTTGCTACAGTTCAAAGCAGTAGTAATATTTAACTTATAATTAATATTTTCTTTTAAGTGATAGCTGGTACCTATACCTATTGCTATGGTGTTAAGATGAATACATAATAAGCTTTCAACAATTAATTCAGTAATTAAGATTGAAACTGAATAAAAGAGTCTTGATCCAAATTTGTGTTTCAAATACATGCTCTCATTAGAATAAATGACAGTAAATATGATAAATGGGTATATTATATGTTGATATAAATTATTTAATATTTTTATATAGTCTATGCTTAATACTTAGTACAAATATTTGACATAAATTGATTGACTTGGACATACAGAAGTATAGTTTTAGTCAGCACTACCTATTAAAGAGAACCTATGTAAATTCAATCATTGACAATAAAATTTTGCATTATTTATTTAAATAACTACTTAAGAACATAAGCTAACAAATAGTTTTAACGAAAACAAAATAAAAAAATCACAAGATCTTTGAAAACTAAATTTTCGACATTTCAAAAAAAAAACAAAAAAAATTTTCTTCTAAAATCTTATTTTTGTTTCAAGGATAGTAAAACTACATAAGATCAACTCTCCAATCCTTTTTTTCACAGTTGCATTCAAGTTCACAAAATGGCAACACAAAAGTCAAAAGGAAAATGTGTAGACAACGCTTTTGAAAATCGTTACAAACCTGCAAATCGTAAAGAAGGATTTACTAATTCAAAATATGTAGCACCGGTTCCAGTTACCAAGGATAAAAGTATCAAGTCTTCTAGTTCTGGTAAGAAATCGCAATCACCTAAGGTTCCCTTCGTTTCAAGAATTCGAATGCCGAGTGTTTCAGATCCTCGTGGAAAGCATGTATCTAATGGTTCTAAAACTAATTTACCAGAGGTAAGTGCTGACAAAAGCGTAAAGTCGGGCAGTAAAATAGTTGTTGGAAATTTGAAAACCAATTCCCAAACCAATGAGATCGGCGTAAAGCTACGCAAATCTAGTGATGCTATAGTCAGCACTACAATGACTAAGGACAATGAATGTATCAAAAATCAGTATAATATAGCTGCTTTCCTGCAAAAAAGATCATTATCAGATATTGACATATCACACCAAAAGTCAGTTTTAGAGGATAGAAAAACTCAATCTGCAGTCGCAATTATATCTAACGATCATTCATTGGTTAAGAACTATCCTCCTACAACTTATGCTGAATGCCATCTTAATCGTCAATATGCAGCCATGAAGATATATTCCGTTTTACTCTTTAATGTGTGGCAAAAGAAACTCCGTGAAGTCGATCACTTTACTGAGAAACTGGAAGCCATCAAAAAGTCTTACATTGGCTGCAAAAATCAAAAACTTGTGGTTAGTACTATGCTTCGTATGGAGCAAAAGCGTAATCAGAAAATTCGTCAAAAGCTGGATGAGTCTACTGAACTATTACGTACAACTAACGAATCATGCAAGTTCTTACAAAGTACAATTAATTCAATAAACACTGAGAAAAAGGTTCTAGAACAGGAAATTAAAAATAAAGACAATCAATATGATGATCTCCAAACTACAATTGCCTTAGTCGAATCTGAACTAACCAAGGCAATTTCTGAACAAGCTGACTTGCGTATTAAGTTTAACGCAGAGAAGTTTCAGTCTGAGATGTTGACCAAACAAGTTAATAATTTGGTAGGAGTTATATATAAGTTAAATCAACAAAGACGTGTAGTGGTAAATGAATTGTACATGGTATTAGCATTAAAAAATCAACAGTTCTTGAACATGGAAGCCGAAGTTGAAAGTCTTCAGAGTCTGTATGATAAACTAAAGTTGAAAGAGCACGACATTAAGAAATATCAAGAGGAAGAAGAAGTACTCAAGAAGGAATGTGAGGGTTTACGTTTAGAGATAATTAATCTGGAAAATTCCTTAAAGGATACTTATGTGCAGCGCTTTAAGCATTTCTTGAGTGGTAAATTCGGTAATAACTTCGGAATTACAGCATTACAGATATTAGGATTTGCAGCGTTTGCTGTCTGGCCTGTTGCTCCACCTCCATTCATTTTCCCCTGTCCATCTTTTGTAGAGAAAGAACAGTGTAACTGTGGTGTTAAAGAATATTGAGTTCTTTGTTTTCGTTTTGTGATATTATAGTATTATTTAAACATTTATTTCACATATAATTTTAAATTTATTTCACATATAATTTTAAATTTTTACAAAATATTTTTACTTATATACATAACTTTTTTCCTATTGCTATTCTTGAGCTAATAACTGTAGACGCTCTCAAAAACACAACTTTACGCGACTTCTGGTAAAGCACTACATAGAGTTGTGGTTTACTGGATATATTGTGTTACTAAATTTTAATTATTTGATTATGTATAAATTTATAAAATAAAGCGTAGAAATCAAATTTCTTAATTTTTGTTAAGGCATTTTAATTAATAAAATTTCGGAAATAACCAACAAGTTATTTGGTATTCTTAAAGGGTGAATAACTTTTTAAATGACTCGTATAATATATTGTTTTTTTATTTTTTTATTTTTTCTTTTTTATAACATTTTGAATAAATTTTATTTATAGATATTTTTATTATTGCTCAGATACATATTTTCTCTATTAAAATTCAAGACTTGGTTTCGAGTGCGTGTCAGGTGTAAAGGAAATGTTTCTTCCTTCACGTACTATGAGTAATTTTGTTTCTTTTCACATATGGAATATATTATTTTTTATTAAATTCATTCAAAATAATTTATATATATGACATTTTTAGAAAACAGAAGTGAGAAAGCTGTCAAGGAAATTATCTTGATGCAGATTTTTTAATCAAATAAGAGAATTAATTTCATAAGATAATCAATATTAATTATAAAACAAATAAATTAAAGTCAAAGAATTATACTAACTATGAACTTATTTTATGTGTATTTAATGTATATATAATAAATTCAATTAACTACTTTACTTTCAAATTAATATATTTTTAAAAAATTGAAGTAATGACTTGGCGTATTTACATTCATATTTACATAAGAGATATTATGTTCATGTTTAACTGAAATAATATTTAAATATACTTTTAGTACACAGATCACTTTTGTTAAATTGAAAAAATACTCAAACGTTTGTTAATTTGCAACTGGAGAGTTTAAAGTCATATGTGTAAATAAGAAGCTTAAATAATCCATACATAATTAGTAGGTATACCCGCACACATTCTTTTTACCACAATTAAGCACCATGTTTCAACATATATAATTAGAAGAAAATGTTAACTTTGTGGTGAGGTGTGACTTACGCCTTGAACCTATTGATAATAGGCAACAAAGAACCTTTCACAACTCTTATCGAAGTCAGTATGTTCCTGTGGAATGCAAACCAAGCACCGGAGAAAGCCAGAGAAAGCAAACTTTAATAGTAATCATTCCATCTTAAATTTATTATTTACAACAATAAATCTTAATTATCGACTACTGATGAAAAGGAAGAATAGAATATAGTTGAGATATTTTAACACGCATGATTTATAGTTTAGAATAACTTTCACAAAATCTATTATTGGTAATTTGGTAAGTTCATGAAAATCTTTCAATTATTTTTGCAAAATCTTAATACAACAATAAAGTTCAAGATTAAAATTTAAAAACAAAAAAAAAATTAATTCTAATCTTTATTATTTTTAGTAAATTTTACTTAATAAATCAAACACTTTCGTTTGAATGGACCAATTAGATGAACTCATTATTGAGTGAAATGAATCATTTAAGACATTACTTCTGTGATTAAGATTGATAATTAATCTTAAAAATCAATAATCAATAATTATTATTAATAATAATTATTATTATCATAATAATAATGATATTCAATAATTGATAATCAATCTTAATAATAAAAAACGTTGCAAAATAAAAAGTATAATAAATACTTCACTAAAAGGAATACTTCACTTCGAATCACATTACTCGAAATAGTAATTTTGACTACAATAATCGTCTGGAATATTAGCACAGATTTTAAAGTTCTCACAAAAGCAAATATTTGGTTATTAAAAATGGGGGCATGTTTTTATATAGTACGTAGCCCCACTAGTGAATATGTGCACAAAGAAAAAAATCATAACCATCTCCTCTTAAATTAATCCAAAATCGTAACTCCACCTAATTTAAGATCACACTTAGGTAAATAAGTAAGGTATGTTGAGTTAACTTTGAGACGAATCAACCTTTAACCTATATTATAAGAAAACCTAAAAAACATTACTTAAAACCAATTTTTCAGCAACTTTCAATGCACTTTCCATCAATTCTTAATCCATTTTCCATCTATTATCTAGCATTAGCACATAAGTATTTGGATATTTAAAACAAAAAATTCACTAAAATTTGATGTCCCTTAGACTATTGTAATTTGAAGGTATATCTAGTATGACGAGGAAAATATTGAAGATCGTAGGCCAAACATGTTCTTGATCAGCGTAACAATAAAGGGATGTACATCTTATTTGTTACGATGTCTTGTCTGTTTATCTGATGATTTGTTTATTAACAAGCAACTTATCTCAGCTTTCAGTTAATCGATAATGCACCTGAACAGTTTTGATGAAACAAGGTGAACACAATTTTAATATAAATAAAATTAATTAATCCTAAAATAATAGGTCTCTTACAAAATAACTGCAAAAATTGTTGATATATTTATATGTAAGTTAAGTATATACACTATAGAAATCCATGAATGTACATAACATCTGTCGTAAATAATAATATGTCTAGTACTTTTTGACAACGCCTAAAGGTAAATCATGAACCCCTTATTTGTTTAATACCTATATGTTTAATATCCCTGGATGACGTTGAACTTTGGTGTGTAGGAAGTCAATCCTGAGCAGCGAAGAGATCTCTCAGTTTCGAATTTTTTATGAAAGGTAATAACCTTGGATCTTCAAATTCGGAAAAGAAATAATGGAGGACAAGTTGAATAGAGGTCATAAACGAGTATACCACCAGCGTTCGCTGTGGTGTTCGCTGTTTCTGATGATCGAAACGATCAAGTGCTGACAATATGCTTTGGATGAAGATATGCCTTGTTGCCAGAACTAGATGAATGGTGAACATCAGAGACCGTACTTAGCTGTTGCACTAATATCTGCCATAACGCTGCCTTAAAAACGTTTACTGTAGTGAATCTGAACGATAAATTGAATTAATCTTTTTTAAATGGAATTCTTACCATCGTCTTAGAAGAAGTGTATCCAATATAGCATATAGCAATATAGCATGTGGCTTGTGGAATTACCGAAAAGTAATACCACGAGGTGTGAAACGACAATCAAACTGCGTTTAAGTTTCTGTTAATCCCTAAAGTTCTTTGAGTTCTTATGAGTTCCAGATCGGTGGGGTGTCGTTGGCAATGAAATAGCGGGTAACTTGGCCAATGAAGATAGAATTCCTTCATTGGGGGTACGACTTTGTACGACACTCAATTCACAAAAAAGGCTGTCCGAAAAGAAAGTCTGTAAGACAACACTTTGTTAAGAAACCTGACAGTGGATATAAGACAGAATAATCCTCACCCTTTATTGAGGTGCTGTTTTTTAGAGTATCATTGCGTTTTCATAGATGAAAAGTTTTTTTCCCATGCTTAAAATCTCATCTTGTCATAAATACTGTTATATGCTTTTTACTATACAACATACTTGGAACATCTGTACATTCATTATACGAGCATTTTATTTTTTATGTGTATTTTAGAATATGTCAAAAACCATGTAAATTCCCTTGGTGTATTTTGTTAAATCTTCATTGCAGCATACCGCTGACTTGTTTATTGCATTGTTTACTGCAATTAAACTTGTCAAAATATTTTAGAATTTTTACGGTTTTTTACTTCGAAAAATTCGGTTTAAATAAATTCACAGAAATTTTTGTCGGAATAACTACTGCAAATTATAGCGCAGCAATCATTGATTTTCAGCAATTATCTTAAGTCGCTAACTACAATTTAAGGACACATGAATTGGATTGCATGTCTTATATGAGATACATTTTTAAGCTTCCGAAATTTCAATGGCGCCACTAATTACACGCAAACGGACATTTAATTACGAGGAACCAAAAATTAAACAAGTTAAATTAAGTTGAATGACTTTGCTGGGGTCATCCTTGGTACTTGTACATTCAAATAATACGAATTCCATATGTTTTGCTATATAAAT
The DNA here is from genome assembly GCF_002237135.1 of Teleopsis dalmanni. Taxonomy (NCBI): domain Eukaryota; kingdom Metazoa; phylum Arthropoda; class Insecta; order Diptera; family Diopsidae; genus Teleopsis; species Teleopsis dalmanni. The sequence continues at coordinate 80,212,987 of NC_051847.1, read as the reverse complement.
GGTATGAATGAAAATAATTTTTTTCTATACGATTTTCCAACTGAAGTGACTCTTCACGTTGAAGTTTTTTTTCAAAAATTACATATAAAACATAGTAAGTTGTTCAGATACATAAAAATCCAAATCTTACTATAAGTATATATATACATATGTTTGAAGAGATGCCGGTTTCTCTCAAACATAATTTATTTAGTAGAAGACTTATCGCAAACTTATATTTAAATGGAATCAAAAAAAAAAAAGTATAAATAAGAGTTAAGTTTCCAGTTCTGGAAAAGTATGCAATCAAAAGAAATTGTATATCCTTTTGAATATAAGTAGTTTCCGACGCGGACGGAAGCTCCTTCCTTCCAAACTCGGTTATAACTTAATAGATGTTAATCAAAATGTTTTAATTTACACTAATAAATTGTAAGTAACATGTCCGTTCAATGTCTGGAGCTCTAAACCCAAAATGGAATATATTTGCAATGCCATATTGTTGATATATATCAACAATATATCTATATACAGAATATATATATACATATATATATACAGAATATATCTTCTGTATCCATATCTTCAACTTTACGTCAAAAGAAAGTGGTAGTCATATGACTATAACATAGCAATCAAAATTAATAATTTTTACTAGACTCTATTTTCAATTTCTAGAATGTATGAGTCTATGACTTCTCCAATTCAAATCTCATAAGAAAATATGCTTTTTCGTGAAAATTGCATCAAGTACAACATTTAAGTGGTATATCCTCGTAGCAAATAATTATTCTCATTATTTAAGAAAATACTAAACGAAAAATTGTCACCCGAATACTGTTCGAGCGGCTAATCAGCGCTTATTCCATAGCTAGCATGATCCACATTGGTCCGTATACATTACAACCATATGATACCTTGGAATAGTGTTGCCAAATCACAACCACGAAATTGATAAAATTCGTCAATATATTTTGGGTAATATTATTATGTTAAAATCAGTAAACTATCAGTAGTGGTTTAGTAAAAAATTTCTTTTATAAAAATTAATCAAGATTAATAGATTATTATAAGAAATGGAAAGAATTTAATTTTGTCGAATAAGCAACGAAGGCAATATAATTTGTCGAGTTTCAAATCATACAAGAACTATTGATATTAAACTGGATGCAGTTGTGATCAAAATATGAATAAAGGCTTGATGTTTTTCCTAGAATTCAGATCACACAAATCTGATCGGAATATTTTATTTTTTTCTGTAATTCAATTCTCCATTTTTAAAATATAAATGTTATGGGTATGTGTACATTTATATATTATATATATATAATTGTTATAAATGTTAAAGCATGTCTAACATATGAAAAAACATTTTTTGTAATTATTATTATTAAGAAAAAGGTAATATCCAATACCAGGTGAATTTATAAATAGCCGATTTAAATAATAAAGACGCATTTTTTGGAAAATTATATTTTTGCAATATAGTCCACTTTTAGCTCCACAAAACCAAGTCAAACGATCCTTCAACATTTGTATACCTTTTGAATAACACGATTTATCAAGTCCTCCAAAATATACCTCAGTTTTACATTCCACTTCATCATTTGATGCAAATCTCTTTTCCTGGAGCCATCTTTTCAAGTTTGAAAACAAGTAATAGTAACTGGGAACCAAATTTCGAGTATGCGGTGGGTGAGGTAGCAATTCGAAGCGTAATTCATTTAATTTGAGGTTTCAATGGTTTTCATTGACGTGTTATCATTGACGAATCACAAAATACGGAAGTCAAATCTTTTCCAGCCAACTATTAAGTTCGTGGTCATTTGGGAGCACTACCTCCGATGTCACTAGTCGACTCCACTCGCTTACAGTCAGCTAGATTATGCATGAACATTTCCAAATAATAATCTCGGCACCATCTTGCCGAAAACTTTTTCGTACCCAAATATTCATATATATTAAAATATTTGATACACGTTCATATGATATGTTTGTCATCTCTGTTATCTGCTACCTCATGCAATTTAATTTTTAGATCATCCAACTCCAACACAATATCGTGCATTTTTCAATGCGTTTTTCAGTTTTGACCCCTTCATCAAAAACACTGGTTGGTCGCACCAGTTTAAATACAGCTTTCCAATATTTTATTGTTGATAACGATGGTGCAAGGTTGCCGTAAACAGAATCCATTTCCAATTGCATCGTTGTTCATTCCTTTCAAATGGAGGAAGTTTATTACTGAACGATATTCAAAATTTTCGATTTTTTAAAAAATTACCAAGATACGCTACCATAATTATTTGTAGAAAGCTGACCAAACACCCAATGAAGTCGAAACACAAAATATATTTAATGTTATTCTAGCGTTGCCACCTGTTGTTGAGTTAATCCACCTAGTATAACAATTGATAAGTAATCCCAAACTAAAATATGTTAAAGGCGACCCTAACTTTGAATAAGATCATATCAGTATCTAATTACAAAATCTATTATTAAATTTGAACTAATTCATTAAAATAATATATTTTTAGGGATAGTTGATGAAATCGCATCAGGGAATGTCTTTTAAAAAATGCGACCTTCATGCTTGTTTGCTTGTATATTGGCATTTTACCAATATTTCAGGATCATTCATACTATCATACCCAATTGACTGTTTGCTGAATTGTTCGATATTTTTGATATCTATATTGTTAGAGTCTGCAAAGTGGAGTCATTAAATTTTTCACTCTTCTCTGCTGTGGGTGCCACAATTTGCAAAATAATATCTACGCTTTATGGTTCAATATCTGACTTCTCTCTGGAATATTAAGCTCGGGTGATTATTCAGTAGTTCAGTCAGTTTAACTCAACAAATACATTAATAACTAACAAAGCAAACAAAGACTATTTGTTTAACAGTATTGTATACATTATGTTAATAATTTCTAACTCATATTCTATTTTGTACATATGATCTCATTAAGGATCGTAAGAGAGCTGATGTAGAGTGTCAGAAAAAGAATAGTTGCACATTAACTTAAATTTTAAGAATTATACTCTACTTACTGGCGGATCCAAAACAAGTAGTGTTGTGGGCAGTGGAGTTTTTTCAGGTTTCCGGATTATTGTAGTGTCTTGCAGGTAGAAGAGATTTCCATTAGGGTAACTATAGCTTAAAGCTATAGCATGATATATTTAGCAGGTATATATACATACTATCGTACAGTCAATCTGCTTTAAAGTTTTTGAGTTCAGTCCAATTTTCATCCAGAACGAATTTTGACTGCTACACACCTCGAAACCAAATGCCGACACAGCTCAATATTTCTCTAATCTAGGTCCGCAGTCATAAAGATATTTTCTGCAACTTCAAAGTTGACGACCTAGCTAGAAAGGCTGTTTCAAGACCTCACTCGGAACAACTACATAATCTGGGCATATCGTTAACATCATGCAAATTGTTACTGACTTTTTTCTGTGCCGAAATTTTTAATAAAAAATGGGAAGACTGAGTTTTTACCAGACAGCAACACAATGGGCCAATAGATCTGTGTGGGTCCACTAGGGATTGCCGGTATAATCTAGCCTTTTCTACTCCACTTCATTCAAATATGTATACATGAGGCTTATAGAGAAGAAGTTATCTGCGATCCGTTACGTGGAGAAAATAGCTCTAATTCACTACAGATTGCTGGTATAACCTAGCCTATTCTATTCTACTTCATCCAAATATGTATACATGAGGCTGATAGAGAAGAAGTTATTTGCCATCCGTTACGTGGAGAAAATAGTTATAAATTCTTTTTATTATGATACGTAAGCTAAGAAACCTATTAGCATTCAAAATTACTGTTTGCAAGGTGAGGCTTCTGGCCTGTTTAATTGATTATGTATATTAAGTGGCAATTAAGAAATGAAGACGCCCCTCGTTTGGCTGCTAAACACAAACGAATTGAAATGTCAAATTTGAATTAATTAAAAGACTGACAATTGTAATGTGTTGGAACAGGCGTAAGTGCAGCAACACCACTAAAAATTATGTTAAATGTTGCATTGGCTGCCTGCATATTTTGGAGTCGGCAAATTCATTTAAATGTGGTTTTTCGGTTTGTACCAATGGCGCTCCCTAGCACCGCACTAAGGGAACACATGTACTAACGTGGCTATGGGCAAGCGAAACATGCCTTGTTGGCAGCTGCTTATGTGTCTTACATAGGTTCCTGCTGCTGGTGGTCCCGGCATAATTTCCACTAATTCAACTCGGTGCCAATGTACAAACATACAAATATGCACTTATGTAAACTAGATATCATTTGTACGGATGTTAAGCGGCGGTGTGCGGCTATGTATCTGCACCTTGTCCATACTCGTATGTCGTACACGTATGCAGCGCGTATTATTCTTTGTTAACCATGGTTATGGTCATGGCTATGAGTTTGGTATGAGTGATTCCTCTGCGCGTAATAGACACGCATTACTCAAACGCAGCATGACTTCATTTTGTATGTACCACATATATACATCTCAGGCGTAACTCTCGCATGGGCTGTGAGTAAAATTTTACGGGGAATCATTACATTCGAATAAACATGCAATTGAAAAATTTATTTAAATCAATTTTATTAATTTGGTTATTTATGTGCAAGATCATTCATTCAATTAAATTGATGTAATAAATTTAGTGTCCGTACGAGTTATTCATTAGTGATTCATAATGGGATTATAAATCATTGATTTGTGCGTTTCAGGAGGATTTCCACTTAGAGGAAATCAATAACAGAAATGAAAATATTAATTTCTCAATGTTAATGTATTAAAATACCTATAAAATGTGGTCGAAGTAGATCTGCTGCTTAGGCAACTGGTAAGATTATAACATTTTTCTGCCGAAGCTGACAGGTTCTGTAGTAGGCTGCATACCTTTGCAGTAATCTGTGATAGGCAGTTGGAGACATGTTGGAGTGCACGTTTCGTAAGAATCTTAGACGTTTTATGACAGTGCAAGATTTAAAATTTTTTAAATGAATTGCTAGATAGCTTGCACATTTATTTATTAATAGAAGTATGCACAGAAACAAAGAAAATAAAATAAAATAAATATAAGTACAAATGTAACTGCAAGATGCATTTCAAAATCATTAAATTAAGAATCTTAAATATTTGATTACTTTAGAGGATTGGTATTAAAATCATATCAATACAAGAGAATCCTAGAGCAATGACCTTAACTGATTTACACCAATAAATACATAGATATTAGTGATGGCACAATTTATGATTATATTAAATATTATAAAACATCAAATAACTTTATTTAAGAATAATTAGTTAACACATACCAATTATCGTTCATTATATTCTCATGGGACATTTGCGTATTAGATTTTATGTAAATAACTCGAACTTCAATAGCTCGAACTTCTATAACTCGAATTTTCTATAACTCAAACTAAGTAGGGTGCAACAGGACTTATAGAGTGGATTACATACAAATACAAAAAAACTTAATTAGATTATTCAATAAATTGATGTGATGGCTATCAACATAACCACTTTCAGGCAAGCAGGACTCATCTTAAGCATACAGGTATAGCAAGATATTCTATATATTGTTTTTATTTATTTATTTATCTTTAGCTTCAAAATAGCTATCAGTTTTATACTGGAGAAATATCGTTAGGATATAGTAGTATTATAGTAGTATTCTCTTTAGGTCTGAGTAAAGTCACATCCATAGATGGGAAAACAATTTAAAGTGGTAAAAAAGTAATTTTTTCTTTTCCATATATTGAACATATTTATATAAAATGTAAATGTAAATTATTACAGTATTCGGTATTGATTTAAAATCTTTTCACATAGTGATCCAGACTCTCTCTAATCGATTTGAGTTACTCAACAAAAACAGTAGCTACTTTAAACAGAATTTCTGAGGTGTAAATGCTCATGTGAAATGGCGATAATCTTCTCTTATCTTTTAGATGCCAATCATTTCACATTAGTTCAATTTACTACAGGCTATTATTATATTATTCTTTCATTTTTCATTTTCACAATATGCCACAGTAGAACCGAGTCTAACTAACCACTATTTAATGCCTTAACAATATGCGGAATTTATATCTTTTCTGTGTTTTTGAAAGTTTCCAAAAATTTCCGAAAATATACTTTGGTATCCAATGACTCTAAGAAGTCGCCATTCTTTAGTACTTCGAGCATCCGCTTTAGATAACAATTTTCTACCCGGTGTAAGCTTTAAGTTTTTGAATATTCATTGTTATAATATGATTGTATAGATTTTTTTTGGCGTTTCTTTATATTTAAATGACTTAATTGCAGCCTGAAAAATGGAAAAAGGTCTAGAAAAATTATTTGGAATTAATCTAATATGCAGCAATTTTTGGAGTTATGATACCGAAATAATTATTTAGTAAATAATTATTAATCTTTTATTTTTAATTTAATAAAATTCAAAATTTTAGGAACGAACCTTTTCAGAAATTTAGAGAAGTTTTCAGTGATACATGATACACTACATCTCTTTGAATTTGATCCACACTTCTCATGCTATTATATTCGTTTATTTTACCAAAGAACCTTCTTTCGCATACGATTAATTAAGTTGAGGCTCTCACATGTTGTCTTTGCATTCATAACATCTGTTTAAGATTCAATTAAAGTGCATATATATAGCATTACATTGCTTTCTGACAACATTCTACTTATAATTTCGAAGGGAATAGGTATATAGGTTAAAACATTTAGAAAGAAAGTGTTTTGGATACACATTGTTGTGTTATTATTAATATTGTAAATATGATTTATTTATAACCATGAGCATCAATAAAACTGTTCAGCTCCTATTAATATGCTATATACGGAATAGACTAATACAAATGTCTATGCCTGATATAGCCATTTAAGCGATCATGGTTTGAATGTGGTAAAAGCTTAAAAATACTACAGATACCTCTAATATTAACAAAAAATATATATAACAAGTATACATACTACAGTTTATGAAATAGAAATAGATCAGGATGAAATTTGTTATATTTTAAGTACTCATAATTGTTACCATCTAATGTGCGAACACTTTTGATATGAAAACTGGAGGTTGTTAATTTAGACTTAACAAAAAATAAAAAAAATTTCTTTACTGAAACATGATATACAATTTGGAATGAATAGTTTTATATTTATATGAACTTACATATACAACTTTTATATATATTTCATATTTATAAATTTTATATTTATATTTATAGACAGTGCTATCCAACATTTGGGGATATTTGACAAGAAAGATGTAGGATTATAACTTGGGGTGAGATAAGTTCAGAGTTCCTTAATTAAGAGAAAGGATATTCTAAGTATTCTTAAAAAGTGCTTTTCAATATTTGAAGAAGTTTGGCAAGAATGGCATAGAATGTTAACCTAGATCGACATAAATTCAGAATACCTTAACTATCTAATGTTTGGAGATGTTTAATTACAAAGACGATGGAGTACTCATTTAGAGTCATAAAGATTAAAAATATCTTGTCTGTGCGAAAATATAATACTTAATAATAGTATTATATTTATAATATAATAGTTAATTATTTTTGCCGAAAGCTACGTTTTGTATGATGACAAAAAAGCTATTTTTTTTAAGTTAAAGGAATTCGAATAGCAAAGAAAAGCCAAGAACAAAAATTTAGTAAATTTATGGAAATTTGGCTAATCATACAACACTGTTTCGAGTATTGCCATCCATTAATGATGAGTACTTGACAATACTCGAAACAGCTAGTTTGGTTTTTCTTTACAAATATTAGACCTTACCTTAAACCTTACTTTATACTTTTTTTTGTTTCTTGGATTAAAAAATTATATTCTTTAATTAAAACATATTGAGACAAAATACCCTATTTATGAGAAAATATGGTTTTGTTTTGTCATCACAACAATTATGAAGTCATAAACATATCATATGATCTAATCTTTTTTAGAGGCTTAAGTCATCAAATTTTTTGATTAAATATATTTAAAGTATTTAGATCTCATATATCCTTATATATGTCTCAAAGTGTAACAAATATTATTACTGTTAATTATATATTAAATGAAATTTCAAATTGATTAAATGATATGGATGTCCATTCTCTGTCTTAAGCTATTAAAGTTATTACTGTCACCAAGATGATAGGCCGTCCTCTTTAAAAAATATTTGCGTCATATATCTATATATCCTTTGTATTATATTATATTATATATATTGGGTCTATTAGATATTTATTAATATAGTTAGTGTTAGATAGTTTCTTCAACAGGAAGCGCATTGAAGATAAATAAAGTCTGCATTTGAAAGTATGACTATATGGTTGATGAACTATTAATGAATTAATGATTTTTATTAATGAAATTCATTGAAAGTATGTCAGCTACTTCATGTAGTTTCATTGTACATACTTAATAAAAATTAAAATATCTTTAAAAAGTTGTTTAATAATATGAATCTATTACCAGCTATCACATTCGATATGACTGTAAGTGTTGTAAGCAATATTTTTTTTTTAAATAAATAAGTAAAAGTCAATACGTCATTAGTTTCTTAATAATAACATTTTTGAATATAGATAACCCACTTTTGATACCAAAAAATATCTATTAAATATTAAGTTTTTTTATAATAATTATGAGGTTTTGTTGGATTTTTTTGTACTGTTTTCGACGTGCAAAAAACTAAAATTTGTTATTTATTGTTGTAATGAAAATAAGAGTTGAGGCACGCAACTTGCAAACTTTAAATCGAAATGTTTTACGATTGGAGCCCTGCTGATTTATAACTTGTTTAAATAACATTAATAACATGAAATTTAGGAAAAAAAAGTTTGTCATGCAAAATGAGATCCACAATTTAAGATAAAAATATAATAAAAGAAACATTTTAAACTGCGATGTACAAAAAATATTGGCAACTTTGGAGTTATGGGATATCTATTCGTTCGCTATTAATTGGTCAGTATTCTTAGTCTCATTATTATTATTATTATTTATTATAACATATTTCTATTATAATTAAAAAGATTTTTCAATAATCTATGTACTGAGAGCTACATATGAACACTATTTCAGCTTTATGAAAACTAGTTCCTTTGTTTTCATTTGAATAATATCAAAGTAAACTCTCGAAGAAAGGACATGAGAACACCTGTTGTGTCTATGTCCAGGCCTGGTCAGAACTATGCTTAGGTTTTTGAGGGAGCCCTTCTTTAACACACTCAGCGATATTTCCAGTATAAGTATTGGTCAGACTCTCGTCTTTATAAATGCTTCTGGCTGGTTCTAGTTCAATCTTTTTCTGCCCTTTATGACGAGGAATTGTGGATTTAAAACGGCTTTCTGAGCTTATTAGAAGTACCTATTTGTTCATAACTAACCAACTAAATCAAAATAGTTATAAGTTATAGTTATATCATATTAACCCGTCGCTTTCGGTAAAGAAAAAAAAATTGATATCAAAGTTAATTTACAGGCTGTCAACGAGTTCTTTTTATGGTAAGTGAATCGAAGTACGAACAGATCAATTTTCTTTGCGAATTTTGAATCAAAGTGGTAGGCTATATAAATTAACTTCTTTGGATTATTTTATTTAGTTGTTAATTTTTTCAACAGCTACAAAATATAAAATAGCTGATAAGATGATTCTCAGCTTTATATTTATCACCAGAATTGGTTTCCATGCTTCATGCTCAGAACATTCAGTGTGTGAGAAAGTCAGATTCTAACATCCGGATGTTTTAATTTCTAGAAGTTATGAATTGTAAGCGTTAACTGCATCTATTTCAAAAAGTACTGCATTTGTAACATAAAGTACTATAAATAGAGAAGTTTAAATACCAGACAGATCGTAGCATAGTTTCCAATTGATTGAAATAAATACTGCATATATATATATAGAAACAATTTGATTATATAGTTGTTTGTTACTGAGATAATTATTTTATTTGATTTAATGGGTAGCAAAATATTTTATTTATTTTGTTTTATTTTATTTTATTTTATTTTATTTTATTTTATTTTATTTTATTTTATTTTATTTTATTTTATTTCATTTTATATTATTTTATTTTATTTTATTTTATTTTATATTATTTTGTTTTATTTTATTTTATTTTATTTTATTTTATTTTATTTTATTTATTTTATTTCATTATATTTTATGTTGTTTTATTCCATTATATTTAATTTTATTTTATTTCATTATATT
>NC_051847.1:80184792-80202665 GCF_002237135.1 Teleopsis dalmanni | reverse complement strand
GAAATTTTATACAGAATTATTATAAAATGCATTTAATTAATTATTTCATACGAAATTACCTTGACATCAATCATGCCACGCGGTTCGGTCTTGAAGCCGCCCACTTTTTCCAACTCATCATTCATTTCTTTTGTGATGTGAATTTTGTGTGGATCACCAGTTGATTCCATGCGCGAGGCCGTGTTAACTGTGTCACCAAACAGACAGTAACGGGGCATTTTTGTGCCAACAATGCCAGCGACCACGGGTCCAGTGTGCACGCCAATGCGAATTTGCAAACTTTCGATGGAACGCGGTATTTTAAAACGCGTTGAAGCATCAAGTAAATCAAGTGCCATTGTTGCAATCTCGGTGATGTGTTTGTTTCCTGTGTGTGAGGATAAAAATGGAATTCATGTAAAAAATGGTGTAAATAATGGATATGGAAAAATCCTTAAACAAGCATGCAATCAAATAATAAAATAGCACAAAAATTTTAAAATTAAAGTACGACACAAACGCCCAGGGAGATGGTCTCATTTCCCTGTACCGAAGCGTAGAATTACATCAAATTAGTGTATTCGAACTTGACAGTCAGAAAGGTTCTCTAGCTAATTTTGAAAAGGGTCTAGTCCTGTAATTTTACATGGAATTAAACGCTTTGCATACAAATTGTTGGGGTCAATAACATTACAATTATGTAAATGCTAGTATTTAGAGAGGCTTAGTATCAACCTCGGCAGACAGCATCGACAATACATCATTTGTTGATTTTCCAACTAATCAACACAGATTTACAGATTCAACCTTCTTCTGTCCAACGAAATAAGTGTAAAGTTTTCGTATGCAAATCTATGGTTTGCTTATTTTAGCTAAATTAGTTAACATTTTCTAAATAAAATATATGTCCTTATTGTCATTAAGTTAAACAATTTGCCTTCAATACAGAGTGAGTCTGAGAGAGATTACTGCACTTATAATTAGTCTAATGAAAACTAACACATCGCGAATCCTTGACTGCGAATCTAGTTCTTAGTTTCCTATATTATTTGATACTCTAAAATGAATATTTAGTAATTTGTTAAACTTTATTATTTGTAAGATGCCTACTTAATTTCATTAAGTTAGACTTTATTAAAATATTTACTTGCTTTTAGATTAAAATTACTTAAACACTCCATTTTACACCATATCAAGTTTTTCTTTAATTGCATGAGAACTATGAAAATCGGTAAAGCGCGGTGCAGACTACTATTTTTGAATGTCATTCAAGTTGCACTCTCTTTTGCTCAAATTTATTCTAGCAACCGAACTTGAACATGCTTCATTCAGGAGTTGGCATTCAAACAAAATTTTTAAAGTAAGGGTGTTTGCGCACGCTATAACATAAGTGTGTTTCATACGCTGTAAGTGTGTTTGTGCAACCAAGCAAAATATGCTTGCAAGTTTTTGGGTGACAGACTATCATTCACAACATGTTGGCGACAAGCTGAATGATGTGCTCACCAAAATTTGGGTGACCACGACAGCATGTTGGTTGCGTGTCATTTAAAGTGCAGACTATCATTTTTTACTACCATTGATTGATTTTCTCTCTTGAATGATACTCAAAAATGATAGTCTGCATCGCGCATAACTCTGCTTTGACAACTGAGAATGTCAAACTGTATTGACTTTTTCGTTCAATAAGGTTAAGCAATTCATCATTAATCATTTAACGCTAGAACGACGCTTCCAAATTGTAGAAATTTACTTTGAAAAAAATAAATCTGTTCGCGAAGTTCGTAAAGCATTACATTATACAGTCAACATAATCAGGCTAGTGAACAAACAATTCGTCCAGTTAATGATTGTTTTTGCATTAATTTCATTCTTCTTGATTTAAAACCATCAACAAAACAGAAAAATGTGAGTATCGAAGAGAATATTACTGCTGTAGCATGAAGTGTTGAAGAGGACGCCGAAGTGTCGATATGCCACCATATGGCATATCGAAAAATGAAAGCGCTATCGAGCCATGCTGACTAAATTTTGATGATTGTTTTCCAAAAATTAAATCAGTTAAATATCGACTACATTTAGCATTTAGTTTTAACAAGACGGTGCAACTTGTCATACAGCTCGCTTAACAATCGATTTATTGCGAGATCAATTTGATAACAATTTTATTTCCAGAAGTGGTCCTGTTAACTAGCTTCCTCGTTCGTGATATTTAACGCCAGATTATTAGATTACGTTTAATGGGGTTGTGTAAAGTCATCTGCCAGATTGAAATAAGAAAAATTTTATTCCAACAATATTTTTGTCTTGTATTATCATTTTAAGTTCTCATGCAGCTATAAAAACACTCGATGTGTATTGATAATTATCTTATTATAGTTTATAAAATATTATCTCTACTGCCTTCAATATATACATATACATAAGGTTTTAGAGTTTAGCTTAGTTTGAAATTATTTTAAGATATTATTTGATGTAAATAAATAAATCTATTGAGAGACATAAATACTATTATCTACACATTAGATCTGCCCTTAATTCTATATTCTATCTTTGGTTTGTGAAACGCTTGTTAGTGTCTAAAGCACTTTTACTCAATACTGTCTGTAACCACTTGGATAATTTCTAATAAGAGCTCTGTTGAATTCTGAGAGTAAGTTATTCAAATGATGTTATGGTATCATATATATATTGAAATTAATTTAAAAGAGTTTCTTTAATTAAACTAAAATATTCTAATTAAATAAGGAGTTGAAATATCATTATTTTAATGATGTGAAATTGTTATTAACTGACTTAAAACGAATTGCCAACCAATGTTATTTATAAACATAATATTAGCGGAGAAATAGTTTCTATTTAAAATGTTAGTAGAGCATTACTTTCTATATTAGTTTTCAAGTCTACCCATTTCTTAAAGAAAGCATCTATTCGCAACTAACATTGGTTGATAACTCATTCAACTTCAACTTGATGAGTAAATAATTCTGACTCGTTCTAAACTCATTTTCAAACCGTTCTTAACACATTCTTAGCATATTTTCAAGCTATTTTTAATTCGTTCTTAACTCATATTAACATGTTCTTAACTCGTTAATTAATTTTCAACCTGTTCTTAACTAATGTAGTCGGCTCATATCCACAGAGCTCCATAACATACATATTCACATATTGAAAGTGGGTATATATTTTCTTTTATTTTAGATGAAAAGTGCTTTAAAATAGCGTTAAATAGAAATTGAGTTTGTAATCTTTTAAACAGAAGAATATGGTACGTACACGAATAGTGACATGACTCAGGACAACGGAGAGTTGTATTTTAATTCTACAACCAGTTAGTAATCCATCTATGAAATTTGCTACCTAAACAAGAATAGTGTTTTGTATAAATTTGTTCATCGTTATGATTTAACGGCATTATTGGAATTATTTATATTGAATAATATTATAAAAGGCATTACGTATATAATTCTAATATTTGCCATTTCATAATATACATACTTAGAAGCCGTTATTTTAAAATAAAAAAAATATAATACAAGAACAGTGATAATGGATGAACATCTGCAGACCATCCGCTAGATTTGGCGTATTTTTTGGTTGGGCGATATGTCAGTAAAGAAGTTGATTTATCTAGGACAGTACAAATGTACAAATAACTGTTGAAAAATAATTGTTTTCTGGTGTGGTATTTGATCTAGATGGTAGAGTATAGAGACTATATTACTTTATTTTAAAAACGACAAATTTCAATTTGTAATGAAATTAAAGATAAACATGTAGAATATCATGTGGTCTTAATAGGATGATGTTTTGACTTTCCTGGACGTGATGTGAATTGATACACTTCTTTAAGTTCAATAAGAAATCGTTTCAAGTCTTCTCTGATAATCGATTAAAATAATGAAACTTATTCATCAAAATAAAATTTTTTATTTATAATTTTTTCTTAATAGATCACGCAACATAATATACATTATTAAAAAGAAGATTTTAGATTTATTTAAATATAGCGTGCAGTTTTAACCATTTTAACTACTGTGAGATTCATTAATTTTTCTACGCTTAATATACTCATCGTACTCCATTCTATCCACTTCATCCGACAGAGTTTCGTAAGCTTTCTGAATTTTCTTAAACTTGTCCTCTTCTCTCTTTAGTTGTTTAGAGCTCGCGTGTGGATGACGATCAGGATGATGATCCATAGCATGCCTTTTGTAAGCAGATTTAATTTCCGAATATGTTGCAGACTGGTGAACGTTTAGTATATCGTAAAATGTTGGGATCTTAGATTGTGCTAGAAATCCTTTGGCTGTACACAATTTTTTCCAATTTTGCCATGATCCATCTAATTGGTAAGCTGCTTCGTAATCATCAATAGATTCTTTATATTTTTCAAGTGTGTCGAAGCATTCAGCACGCAACAGTAGTGCATCCAAATGTGTTTTGTCTATATTCAAGACTAAACTGCAGTCGTCGATAGCACGTTCAATTTTTTTAGTTGTCCAAGCGAGATATGCACGTAGACAAAGAAACCTACATTTTGTTATAGGACCGAGTCGCAATTCATCAATTATTTGGCTGTATATATCGTATGCTTCATTATACTGCCTCTCCTCTATTAGTTTATAGCCTTCTTGCACGGCCGATATTATTCTACAGCAATCCCGATGTATTTCCAAAATATTATTACTTTCTAGATTTAAGTCAATCGCTTCGCTGAAGTACTGTTTTGCTCTATCTATTTTGTCTTCGTAGAAATATCTTAACCCTAGTACATAAATAAGGTATGGATGTTGCGCTTCATCTTCACTTAAAATTAGTTTGTCGAGGATATCAACAGCTTCATTAATTTTAGTTAAGTGCAAGAGAGCTTCACATTTTCTTAACTTATATTTTAGGTTAGCAGGTGCAATTGAAAGTACTTGATTGCATAGATATACGATATCCTCGAACGATTGGAGGTAGTAGTGTTTTACCATCTCCCGCTCCAATTTATTTAAGTTTGCTATCAATATTCTTCCAACATTGAGCGCTTCTGAATATGGATCAAGTGCCGCTAATTTTTCTATTGCTGCAGTAGCTGTACCGATGTTGCCAAGAGCGATGCTTATATTTATTACTCTGACATAGGCTGATTTTAGTTTGGAATTAAAATATACTGCAGTAAGTGCATCACTTAGTGCAGCTTTATAATTGGAGAGCATCATAAACGCACCGGAGCGGCTCAAATATAATGTAGGATCAGTAGGACAAATGAGTATAGCTTCATCGAAACATCTTAATGCAGACTCATATCGCTTCGCTAACAGTTCATCATTCCCCAACCTTCTTTTTATATCCGCAGCACTTGCGTCGATATTATCAAAGTTCATCTGATTTGTGGGTGACGGGTATTTATATTCCATTGCGTTTCGAACGAAAATTTTTCACACTTTTCACTTTATAATGTATGTAAAATTTAATTAAATGATTCAAAAATAAATTTCTGCAAAAGCTTTTGTGTGATTTAAACAATATGTTCAATTAACAGTAAAAATAGAGGATGTCTATGAACAGAAATTTATTTCAAACTTTTAATATAACAGAAAATTATTTTTATGACAGTTTCATAAAATTCATAATATAATAAATCACATAGTTAACTCAATTGTAATAAAGAATAAAATTTAAGTGAAATATGTTGGATTTTTTACTTTGTGGTGTAAACTTAACAGATGCAACTTGCCATTAATACTTTATCAAAATCGTGTATTAAAAGAGATATGTCAAACAAGAATCCATATAGCCCATATAGACTACTACGAATAGCAACGTTCGTCTGGGGACCTGGTTGAGACTTATTCGACTTATTCAATAAAATACCTGACAAGCTTAGTACTGAGACCTAGGCCGACTCTAAGACCTAAAAGCATCTAAACACCTCATTTAAGTCTATAACAATATTTGTGCCAATAACAAGAAGGACAGAATTCTTAGCCTAAATGAGATCCGACATCAGATTAATCACCTGTTTCCTAACTAGGCATGCTCCTGTTAACTAACGCCAGTCAAAGATGGTACTTAACAGTTTCATCATATCTGGTTATGCCCAACGATTGCCTGAAAACTAGTCCAGTACTTCCAGTCGGCTTTCGTTGGTATTTAAAAATAAAAGACATTATTAAGTTTATCAACAGTCTCTGTCGTCGGGGTCACTAAAATTCATAAACTATGTTACTCACTAGATTATTATTGAATTTTATTACTGTATATAGAATTTTATTCAAATCATCTTTTTTTGTCGTTTTTGTTAAAAAAACAGTATCCCCTCAAAATTCCTGTATTAATTTTGATGTTTTTTATTCAGTTACACACAATCCTTAAATCGTTAAAAAGTAAAAGCCTCTACAATGATATGATAATTTACCCTAATAAAGTCTTCTCTGTTTTTTCTAGCTTTCTGAGTAATTGGGAAGAATGTACTCACTGAAGTTTCTTATAACACAAAATGGTTCACTCCTTTTCAGCAATCTCGTTGTCAGAAATTTTAACGTTTTCCAGAACCCATAGGATATATCTATAATTATTTTCATAGATATTTAGCTTTTCAAGATACTCCATTACCAGACTTAATGCCACCTAATAAAAGTGTGTGACTTTTTACTTCCTAACTATGAGTTACATTAAATATGCTATAGTTTTGATATTTACGTTCGAGGTTGAAATGAAGAGAACTGTCCTTCACACACACTTTTTTTAATGAAAGTTGTGTTTGAGACTATTTCTTCCGATTATTAGAGTACCGGAATTTGACTATTGCGGTTTATCAGTTTTAAAAACTAAAGAAATATTGAAATTGAACTCTGACTAACTGTTCTGCAATGGATAACAATGGATTTGTGAAATGTATAACAATATATCAGAAATATAAAAACGAGAGATATTTTTAAACCAACTAGCCACGTAATTTATAAAAACTGATTGGAACCGGATTATATTTTCATTGATATGCTATGACTTATGATGTAAGTTTACGTATTAATGACATTGTCTGTGTTATTAAAATGGCATAGTCATTGAATTCCCAGTCTCTGTTTCATATTAAAGACATTGCATGTGTTATTAAAACATCAAAATAATTTAATTCCCAGTCTAGAATAAGGATAGTTTCGTATTTCAAACGTTCTGTAAAACTGCGGTAACACAATAAGCCTACTTTCAACATCTCAAATGTAACATCTCAAGAACTAGCGTTCGTATCTATCATCTATCAAGTACTTCTACTAACTTTAAATTCAATATTATTAATTGCAGATTCGATGTAATAAGTAATACAATTTTTCAAAAAGTATTTCTAATTATTTTTTGCCAATAACCCTAAAAATAAAAATAATCTAAAAACTTTTTTATTGAAAATTAAAATTTTGGTGCATAATTCTCATCGCAACCCTCTCATGTAATAGATTCTTCAGTACAAAATTCACTTACCATTTTTGACTGGTAATCCTGAGGCAACCATATATGAGTCACCAATAGTTTCCACTTTATAGACATCATAACACTCAATACGCTCATCAAAGACACGATAAATTGAATTCAAAAAAGTCACCACCTTTGGGATTAAAATTATTTTCAAAAAAATAAATTTAATAAAAAAAAACTATATTTAAAATATTGTATATAAAAGGAAATTTTTTTATATTTGGGATTCATACCTCCAGCGGCGTGCAATTAGCAGCAATTACTGTGAATCCAACAATGTCACTGAAATAGACTGTCACCGCTTCGTAAAGCTCAGCACGTACCTGCAATAAAAATGAAAAAAATTCCTTAGTATTCCTAGACGAATGCCACTGGAAAAAGTGGTAGATGACCCACCTCCTGTGTATATTTTAATTGCATAGCAACACTCGGTGGAAGCATCTGATAGAGTAGCGAGTCACTTTTACATTTCTCAATTTTTAATTCCTTGGCTTTTTGTGCTAAGTTCAAGGCGTACATCTAGTAATAGTTAATTATATTTGTGAGAGATATTTATAAGACTTTATTATTTATTATTTTATATTATTTTATTATTGAATTTTACCTGAATAGTTGCAGCTGCATTTTTGACCAATATAATTATGACAGGCGAAACACATAGTACCACGACAAGGATGACAATGCCCACAGCTTCATTATTGGCAGCTTCATGTAGTGTTTTATCTACATATTCCCTTTTTATATATAAATTGTTATATATTTTGTAAATAAATGCAATGATTATACATAATTTAAACTCAGTTAAATATGACAATTCAACTTACTTAATTTTATAACGTAAAGCCTTTTGTATAATCCGTAGATCATCTGTGAAGTTGTGCATAGTATCGTAATAAACAATAGCATCTTGTTCATCTGATTTACCGCTAACGTTTTTTAAAATTTTGGAGTTCCTAACGTCGAGAATGTTTAATAAAATTTAAAGTAGAACTTAATATTTACGATACACTTACATAGACTTCATTTTTTTATAATTTTCTGAGGCAGTAATATCAGTATACATCCATTTTAAGGATGGTACATAGTTGAGCGTCGAATTAATCAGTTCACGTGCCAGAAATTCATAACGTACGTACGAGACAAACGCATCCAAACCTAAATACCCACGACCATAGTACTTAATACCATATGAAGCAGCTATATTTTGGCACTCAATACTCTTCAAGAGATTTTTAAAACCAACTAAATAACTGTGAAACAGATATATCGGGAAAAAAAATAATTTATTAAGTATTTATAATATCAATATTAAAAATAAAATTGTGAACTCTAAACCAGAAAATTATCAAATTATTACGGTAGCAATATATATTATTTATGGATCAAAAAAAAAAAAATAAATGATTCCTTGGTTCAAGAAGAGATCGTTTGAAGCTACACCATAGTCCTGATGTGATGAGTCTTGCTATAACAAGTTGTGCATTAAATTTACGAAATAGGAACGACAAAACGAAGTTTAGGAGCTTCGGAACCCTGCTTCTAATCAAGCAATCAAGGTCTGGGCAGAATTTGAAGTAAACAAATATGAAATTTAATATTATTTTTGTGTCTTTGCTACGGCTCTTGCTCTAGCTTCTATTGTCCAAACACTGTTTCCAACAATCCCTTGACATATAACATAGATCCAAGCTCTTTGGTAGTTATGAAAAAATTCTACAAAATTCCTCTCTATGGAAATCACTAACACCTTATCTGATGAAAATGTTTTCCATCAAAAAGCTTTTTGAGTCAAAGAGCATTCTTAATTCAGAGAAATCTAAATCTAGTGAGCAGACTGGTGCTTGTAAACCTTACTTTAGTTCGAAGACTAATATTATTGCTGTGACAAATGTTAATATTTTTCTTCTGTATGTTGCATTTTTTTCATAAAATTTTGCATTCAATTAGTCTACATGGTTACTCTATTAATTAAGATGGTTACTATATTAATTAAGTTTACTATTTTACTTACTAGTTACAAAATATACTGCGATATAAATTTTTGATGATTTCTAAAAAGAGACTGAATTGACAAATATGATATGATATGATTTGTCATATATCGATATAAATTTTGATCATCATTCTAATTTCCAGGAGACTCTCATTGTACTACAAACAAATGGAGCATATCCTTTATGTAACACTTCTTTTGTGAACTCAATGAATGGTAATGGTTTATGGGTTAGGGAAAGGCCTTTATGCACTGTGACCAGCTTGATCTATTGTGCACCAACTCAAATGATAAATTGAATATACTTAGGAAAAGATAGCGTGTGTAATGACTCAACTTAATCAACTCATCAATGTAAAAAGTTTAGAAAAATAAATCTCGATTTATCGAAAAATAAGCTATATCGTCATAAAGCGTAATACAGAAGTTAGCTCAAAATAGTTGACTCTACTATATTCTGTTATCAAATCAACGTGGTCATGACATCAGATTTATTTTTTAATTGAACTAAAATCTATTTATTCCTGATATCAATCTACGAAAGTTTTGGACAACATAGTGAACTAAGAACTATTGGAAAATGTTATTTTTTAAATGGTAAGGCTCACCCATTTTTTTACTAAAACTTTTTTCAATAACATTGTGTCTCCTGAACCAAAAAATCTTTTTTTATGTTTTTCATTCTATAAAATAAAATATTTCATTTTATAAAATATTCTATAAATTAAAGAAAAATTATATACAAAACATACCGCCAAACTGCGCTGTTATCCGTTTCCTTTATTTGTTGTGTTAAATGATATAGTAGACCACGATTAATTGACGTATACCATTGCATTACATCCGACATTGAGTTATCTTCAGGCTCGGAACGCACACTATCCCTTTTATATTAAAGGAACTCAAATTCATTATATGCTTTAAACAATATTTTTGAGAATTTTAATTATATTAACTGGTTTAATATCATATTTATTCCTATTAAGTATATCATAATTAGTGGTGTACTTCACATAATGTTGGTTAAAAATTATGTTTTATTCGAATTTACTGTCACAATATCATAACTATTCAAATTAATTATTCTGCACACAAACATCCACAAATGGAAATTATAAAATATTCTTCCCTAGTATTATTATTTTAATATCAATTCGTGACATAAGTAAATTTAAAATACTATTTAAATATTAGATATACAATTTAACAGCCTCAATTTATGGGAGTGTAAAAATCACATTAGTTGGTGAAGTTCATTTATCAAAAAGACTCACACAGCATTTCAATTTTACCTGAATTCATTCAATCGATTTTGAAATTCGGTACGATTCAGCATAACTTCATCCTCATCATCCTCTGGTGATGTAGGCACACTAATTTCACTCCATGTGGTCATGTTATTCAATGCCTGATCTGTTACAGCAAAACGTTGTGTCAAATTGGAACTGAAATGGGTTTTTTAATTAAATTTATTATTTTACTAAAGTGACAAATTACTTATAAAGCAAATAATAATATATTTTATATATTTAAAAATATAATTAATTGCTCAAATTATATATAACTTTCAGTGCTATTTTTATTAGTAATTAATAAAAATTAAAAATTTTCTTCAACTACAATTAAAAAAAAATTACAAAATTATATATTCCACATAGTATATATAAACGACCGAGCAATCGATGTCATGGTTACTTATAGATAATTACCGATATTCTTGCATTATGTTCTCTGTAATTGAAATCAAGTTATTTTTTTTTTGCTTCACTGAAACCCATATTTATTCCAGCAAAACCATAATTATTACTTATCATTATATCAAAAACTGTTTTACAAAAATCATTGTTACTTTCAACTAATTGCGGGATATCATAATTTAAACCTGTTCGAACAGAAAAAGAATTAGTTACAAGCCATCAGTTAGTGTTTCAAAAAAAAAAATACTGCTATAGAACAACTATGCAGAATGTGCGACAAAATCGAGATAGCGCTTGAAGTGGAAAAAATTTGCACTACAGTATTCCTTCACGTATCGAAAGTCTTTGATAAAGTCTGCCACAAAGGATTCGTGCCTAAGATAAAAGAGTGGTTTATGAGACAGATATCCAAAATTATCTCATCGTACTTATCTTCCTGATATTTTATTATGAAATTTAGTGGTGCGTACTCAACACTTAACACAATTGAAGCCAGAATACCGCAGGGAAGCATACTTGGCCCATTTCTCTACCTAATTTAAACAACTGATTTATAAGCCCTACCAGAAAGCGTCAACAGTCATATTAACTTTTGAAGAGAACTTCGCAATTCTTACTACTGGAAACACATACTGTTAATCAAATTATGAGTTGGAGTATTAAATGGTAAATTGAGCTGAATAAAACGAAATCCCTTTGTGTAATATTCACTAAATTAAAAGTCTATTATTTGCCGATAAATATAAATATATCCACTGTTCGAAAATCATGCTCAAACACAGCTAAGTACCTCAACATGAACTTAGATGTAAAGTTGAAATGGAAAGAGCACTGTATATGGAAAAGAAAGAGTTGAGCTAGAATTTAAATCCAAAAACTTATATTAGCTAATAAAGAAATCAACAAATTATTGATATACGAGGAAGTCATCGCTCCAGTGTTGACGAAGCAGAATTTAGTAATTGGGATGTGCGCCAATATCATCCATTCAAATCATCCAAAATTTCCAAAACAAAGCCCTAAGAAATGAGGTCCAGTTATTGGGATGTGCATCAAAATCGACAATTCATATCATCTAAAACTTCCAAAACAAAGTCCTAAGAAATCTAATCGATGTCCGTGGTTCGTTTGGAATACTGACCTCTATCGGGACTTGAAAACCGAAAATGTAGATGGAGTTATTACAGTTACAACGAGACTGCCCACCATCTCTTCATCACATCTGTGCTGCTAAGGAGGCTTAAACGAATTGTGACTTCAGATCTACTCCGGAATTAGTAGTTTAATAATGACTTTCTTTTAGATTACTACTAAATTAGCACTACGCCTTTGGCAACTGGACATTTGCATAATGTTTTATAATATATAACAAAATTGCTTGATAAATCTCTGCACTTGAACTAGTCGTAGTCAAATAAAGCATGTACTTATATTATTATAAATA
Source organism: Teleopsis dalmanni (assembly GCF_002237135.1). Classification (NCBI taxonomy): domain Eukaryota; kingdom Metazoa; phylum Arthropoda; class Insecta; order Diptera; family Diopsidae; genus Teleopsis; species Teleopsis dalmanni. The sequence goes on along the minus strand of NC_051847.1, from coordinate 80,190,088 downwards.
ATAGCTTCTGCTCAAAAAGTACTCGGATTTTGTAAATAAAACACACAAATTTAAATTTTATTCCAAATTTATTTTATCTCCTACAAAATATGGTCCTTCTAAAGCGATACACATATGCCAACGCTTAACCCACACACTTTTCGTAGGCCCGTGAAGGTATGGCTTTTACGCTTACTACGAAGGGGCAATTTGAGTTTCGGGAACAGGAAAAAGTCGCACGGCGCCAGATCTGGTGAATATGGTGCCTGAGCGATGACAGTGGTACCGTGTTTGGTCAAAAAATCGCGTATAACAAGAATTTTCCATAGCAAAAATCGCTAAATGTACTTGAGGTAGTCTCACATTAACAGCTGCTGTAAACAAACTAATTGACAGATGGCGCTCAAATTTGTAGCATATGTCGAGAAAGGGTGCACCAACATAACAAATTTTTGAAAAGGTCTATTACTTAAGGAATAGTTAACAAACAACAAAATCCGGATACTTTTTGAGCAGAAGGTATCTTTTAAATAAAAACAAAAAACAAAAAAAAAATAATATATATCTCACGAGGTCTGATAGCTTCGAAAAAATATTTCATATTTTTCAAGAGATAAACACATCTCAATATAAAATGAGGAGAAACACTTTTTGATAAGTTATAAGTATCTTACATATTCCGAACTTAGTTTAACATATATTCCATATTTTAATAAATTTTAAAAATTTATTTAAAGCTTCAGTATTCAAACGATGCTAATTGAGTAATAAAATTCACATTTATTTTCCACAAAATCCTACCATAAAAGCTTTAAATTCGTATTGAAATGGAAATATCAACAATCATAACCCAAATTGCATAAAATACCATCATTTGAAAAATTTACATCAAAATAAAACTCATAAATTCATATTTACACAAAAAAAATATATACATATATCTTTTATGATATAATTCTAATATAAATATATACATACATATATACATATGAGGAAGCAATGTGAAATTTTCATCATATTGACAAATCATTGAATTTATTGAAACGTTACTCACCGCAGTTTGCTTCCGTTTGTGAATATGTAAAAGGCCACCTCGGTCCGTTCCAATTGCAGACGCGTCACAACTTTGCCCAGATCAGTAGCTATGGTCACCTGCATTTAAAATTGGAAAGGATTTAGGTTTTATGCGGAATAGATTTAAACCAATTTTACGCTTCAGAAGTCATAATAAGAGGCGCATTTATAGTAAATTTTGCGAAATACATATTGACAGTGTCAATCTATAAACAAATGCTTGTGGTAATGAAAACATATATAATAATGAAGATTACATACTGGTTACTTCTATATTAACACAGGTTAATGTGAAGGAAAATTTAGATAAAGACACAATAAATACAGTTTGGGTGAAAAGTAAACAAAAAATTAAATAAAATAGAAAAAATTAACAATCAAATTAAAATTTATTTTGTCACCTTCAAACCAAATCTCAGGATATGCAGTGCAATTATGTTACTACAAGTGGGTTACTACTTAACCCAATCCTACGAAAATTATTCACAGGCTGATCGGAGTATGGCACACAATTACAGTTTTATGGTCACATTTCGAGATGATGTTTCTTTTGTAGTCATAAATATCTAACTATCTATCTATCTAATAGTGTGATTACATTATATTTGGCTGGAAAATCACAACCAGCAATTGTTCATGAGCTGAAACACCTAAACAACTCAAAATCAATACCTATATTATTTCTATATCGTACCATAAATCATTATAATAGTATAGACAGCGTTGCCAAATCATATGTTGGTGAACGAAAAACACAACAACATTACTTGATATGGTTCGGAAAGTTAAGGCTCAACTTGAACGAAATCCACATCGAAGTGGTAACCACAGAACTGCTAATATCCCAGCGAATCATTCGACCCATATTTCAAAATATGCTCAAGAGAAAACTTTACAAATTCCAAAGTGCATAAGATCTTATACTAAAGCAACAAAATGTTGGACTCAAAAGAGCAAAGGAATTGTTACGCTTGCACTAGCATGAATGCAACGAATTTCCAAACATTGTATTCTCTGTTGACAAAAATTTTCCCATAGAGCAGTTCAAAATCTTCCAAAATAATCGTGTTTACTTAAATGAACGCACTGCCAAAAACACTACAAATGAGACTATGATTGGCCACCCAAAGTAATTTTCCTTTTCTATTTCAAGTAATGGTATGAACAGCTGTGACCGCCGATGGACGCTTTCATATCATTTCCATAGAATCTGCTGTTAAATTCAATACGACTTATTATCGGAAAAATGTTTTGGAAGTTGTTTTAGAGCTGTGGGCACGCAAACATTTCGGTCATAATCCGTAGATGTTCCAATAAGACTTGGCACCGTTCTCGGTTTCACAAAGCTCATGTGAACTAAGAATGGTTAAAAATTATGTTCCCCAATTTAATTCGTTCATCTAATAAGTTTTGAATTCCTCAGATGCCAGAATCGAATCCAATAAAAATGAATAATTTATCCAATGAATTATTCCATCTGGGCCATTTTGGAGAGCAAGGTGCGGACTAGGACTAAAACATGTTTTAGTATGGATGCGCTGAATAAAGCCATTGTTCAATTCTTCAGGAGTGGGCTTAAATACCCGAAGATCACATTTGTGAAGCATACAACTCATTATTTAACCATTTGAAGGTCATAGTCAAGGCAAAAGGTATCAACATCGAGCTAAAATGAATAGATTTTGAAATATTGATTATTTCTCCAACATTTTGTGATTGAATTAATAAAAAATTCATTTCACACAAAAAAGATATAGTCACTTAAATAGGTAACACTTCAATCGCTTAACCCTGTATACCTAGAAATGCGCTATTTTTCAAACTAGCTACTTTAGGTGTATCTTTCATACATAAAATTTTGGGAACTTTGGATTTTGGATATATAGTAACAACTGAATATTGAATTAATTATGCTCCACTATTTAGGGAGGCGATGATGTCATATATATATTTTATATGATATGTCCTTGGGATATATATATGTATATGGGTACATATACCTTGTGATCAAAAAAGAACGACAGTTTTAATTTTTGAATTCCGGCGCTTATCCAATTGGTAAATTTTTTTTATTTTCACGCTGGCAACACTTTTATATACATTCTGTCAAATATCGTACGATTAGTTTTTGTTTGGCGTCTATACAAAGAAGAGACATGGGTCTATCTATGTATGCATTTGACATGCCCATCAAACAACAAGCGACCGAATGATGCTTCGAAGGTGAGGCGAAACCGAAAAGAGAACGCCAAAGTCGGTCCAAAATCAAGGTTATGCTGTTTTGTGACTGTTTTCTTTAATATGCGTTGTGTGGTGCACTATGAATTCCTTCCGGACGGTCAAACGGTCATGAGTATTATTTGGCCGTTATACATCGTTTGCATGAGGTCATTCACAATAAAAGGCCAGATTAATGGAAGGAAAACTCATGGATTTTACACCAAGATAACGCACCGGCTCACACAGCATTGGTTGTGTCGCAGTGTTTGGCCAAAAACTTCACCAATATCATCAACCAAGCACTATACTCTCCAGATATGGCGCCGTGTGACTTTTTCCTCTTCCCCCGACTCAAACTGCCATTGTGAGGAACGCATTTTGAGACCATAAAAGAGAATTCGCTGTGTGAACTAAAGGCCACACCTTCGGCGATCTATAAACATTGTATGGAAAATTGGATCAAGCGTTGGCACACATGTATTACCGCAGGAGGAGAGTACTTTGAAGGCGATAATAAAGAAAATTATGAAAAAATAAAATTTTGCCTTTTTTTTTTTAATTCTCTTTCTTTTTTGATCATAAGGTACATGTGATTCAAGTGGGATTCTCTTGTTAAAAACTAATTATTGGTTAATAAAATACCAACCATAGGTACGAAATTCAGTTACTGCTTCTGTAGATACTATTGAGAATCTTATGATTCAAATATATTCGCTGCATCTCAGAATTCCGATATATTAAATTATATTAATACTAAAATATAATGATAGAGACTAGTTTACTTGCGTACGAAGTAATCAAATATATATAAAATAAAAATGTAAAATTTTTAAATAATGGAATAAGAGACAAGAATATTAGTTCTCTTAAATCTTTAAATCAATTCTGAAAATTTAAATTTTAAATAACGAAGTGAAAGTTTTTGTTTGAAATTTTTATGTGAAACAAAATTGAATTAAAAAGACTTCAAAACTTGTTTATAGGATAACAAAAGTATGCTTTTCTCTAGGAATTCCTCTAGGAAGGAGAAGTAGGAACGGAACTTGAAAGACAACTGCACACAATAAAGAAAATGAAGAATAAATAAATATATACAGAAAAGTGCAAGTATCCAAGGCGTCATAATAAATTATCATAAAAAACAGATTTCAGCTGCCTTTGCACACGTTATACTCACTTTGATGTGAAGATATGCAACAGCACGTGTCCTGTCTTATAAGCTGCATATAAATACAAGGATTGTGCATTTCTTCTTTTTTCCGAAGGAAACAAGCTCTCCACTTTGTAAACAAAACAGAAGACGACGAGAAAATGGAGGAGAATAGAAATGTAAACAACAGGACGAAGGAAATGTGTTGCAAAATGGGTTGTCTGAAATGACCTTGTCAAGCAATGCATTGTAAACACAGAACGAAGATGATGGAAAAGAAAATGTACACATTATACACTGAGGAATGGTTGAGCACCCACCATGAGTGATGAAGGACCAATACAACACTATACTAACGGCATAATTTGTGAGAATGGGGTTTTGGATCACAGCGTCAGTAATGGTGATGACGTTAGACAACACACAAATGTGGTATGAAATGTGTGTAGTTTATTAGTGCAATCATTTTTTAAATTTGCAATGAGCTACCTTTTTAAATCAGCAGTTGTGATTGTGAGATGATACAAAAATAATAAGGAATAATAGAAGCTGTACTTGAGTATCTTGGAACACTAGTATTATGCATAAGCGGTATTTTTGGATGACATTGAAAAACTCAATTTATTTCATTAAGACTTATATATTTTGCAGTTCTGTGAAATTACTGTTCTAGTGACATACAGTCAGCGACAAAACTCTACATACACCCCCCATTTTTGCTAGCTCGTAAGTCCAAGGACATAATAGAAAAAAGTAATGATACAGTTTTGTTTAGAACTGTTTTTTAATAATAATAAACAAAAGAAAATCCATTCATCAATATAAATTAACAAAGTTATTCGAAAAAAACCTAAAAAAATCATTGACAAAAGT
>NC_051847.1:80183014-80184692 GCF_002237135.1 Teleopsis dalmanni | reverse complement strand
TATATATATATATAAATACATGCATATATATACATAAATCTGATTTATCTTATATTTTGATTCTGAGACTTTCTATTTAAAAACTATTGGTGTTATTATTAACAAAATGTCATGCTTATTGAACTCATATATTCATTAATTAATATGAAGCTTATACGGCGTTATCCATTTTATTTTAGCTCAAAACGTGACAGCAGATTAGATGAATATTCAATTAATTTCATAAGGAACAGCAAGGACTCGTCCAAATTTCTTCCCAAAAACTAATATTTTTAAAAGTAAAAATTAAATATTTCACGTAGTGGTTGAGTTAATGATGTGATAGTTAGTTTGCGGACTAACTGACTGTTGAAAAATCCTACTCAATTAAACAACTTTCACTACTGGATTTATTAAACATAATTTTCGATCATTTATCGGTATATAACTGACAACACCTCAGCCTTAACTCGACTAAAATTAATTTTTAAAATGTCGAGAGCTTAAGATTTTTCCACATTTACATAACCCTTTGAGTAATCTCGCAATAAATAGTACAACGATGCTAACAAATGATTTATAGACATATACCGAGGAATCGTAAGATAAAATACCACAAATTGAACTGGGTGGCACACACAGTAAGACGACTAAATAATAACATTGCCTGACAGGCTCTCTGCTGGAACGCACAATGTTCTAGACGTTCCCAGCTAGGGCATGGAGGCGTACGATTGAAAGGGAAATGCGAAAGGCTAATTATACCAGGAACTACGGCACTGTTAATGATCGTAACAAAGTTAGATATAAGTTAAATATTAAGATTCTATGCTCCTCTTAGAAGTAAAGAATTTAAGAAGTAGTAACAAATGGCATGATAACTGTGGCCAATTCACATTACAAAAATTAGATTGACTAGCTCATGCCATCGTCTCATTGAACTGTAACCTAAGAAAATTAGATAATCAAGAAGCTATTTCTTTAATATTTTATGGATTATTTCACATTCTTGTTATTTTCAACCACGCCTCTATATGTGATGTCACATTATATATACCATTTTTGTGGATGTAATGATCGGTAGTTACTTGTAGACGCCACTGCTATAGTTGTGAGAATTTTGTTCGCTAACATATGAGCCAAGCAAAAACCAAGTCTCATTAATGAAAAAATTTTTTTTTAAAAAATTGTCAATATAACTTATTTTTGTTGTAAGTTTTCAATATCTTAATACATTTTGTAGTTGTTAAGCGAACCTTATAGAAATTTAATATATGATCCATTTGTGGACAATTCTGTTTAATATACAGTCAGCGACAAAACTCTACATACACCCCCCATTTTTGCTAGCTCGTAAATCCAGGGACATAATAGAAAAAAGTAATGATACAGTTTTGTTTAGAACTGTTTTTTAATAATAATAAACAAAAGAAAATCCATTCATCAATATAAATTAACAAAGTTATTCGAAAAAAACCTAAAAAAATCATTGACAAAAGTCTACATACACTTCATTGATTTTTAGATATAGTCGACAGAAATATAAATGTTAAACGGGAAAGTACCGTTTTTCATATTTCATGCTTGTGGCATGAGTCATACATACATTTATATAATGCACTTAGTTGTGCTTTGAGAGTGGTATTTAATTGACACGATGGGTCCACGAAAAGAATTTCAAGTGATATGCGAAATCTGG
>NC_051847.1:80169219-80182914 GCF_002237135.1 Teleopsis dalmanni | reverse complement strand
TCCTTTTGAATCGCTGGGTTCCAGTACTTAACGTGAGATTACTTGCAAGTGGGTTTAAGTGATTCCTGAGTTTGACTGTGTACTTTTGTATATTGCTGATAATCATAACTGTGACTCTGTTAATTTTAAGATTTCCATGAATATTGATATATGAATATTGATATATGAATATTGATATATTTGCCGATGGATTTTTCGATTGAGTAATTTGGAGTTTTTCAGTGTTTAAAAAAATGTTTCAAAATGAGCTTCAGAGTTTATTTCCATAGGTCCATATGAGTTTTATAATTGTTTTGTAAAGTTGCACTTTATAGTTGAGATTAAGTCTACAGTTTTTGTTAAGCAGACAGTTTATTTCTTGTAGTTTGAGTTTTAGTAGGGTTACTTTCGCTTCTGTGTGCTTTCCATAAACCTCCGATCAAGCTGCAATTGTGAAGTTACAAAGTTGTATTGATATATTGTATTTTATTATACAAAGGGTTATTACTTTTCCATTAATATGAGGATTAGGCCAAGTATGTCGTCGTAGAGCGAAGGTTAACTGTACACTTATCAATTCGTTAAGTTTTATTCTCCAGAGATCGAGTCATTTTGCAGTTTGTTGCAGTGGTCCTAAACTGATTTGGCGGCTGTGATTGGGTCGTCACTATGGCTGCGGATGGCAGTGTCGTCCGCAAATGTTGATATTATTGCACAATTACTAGTTGGCATATCTGCTCTGATAATCAGTTAAACTAACGGACCCAGTACACTACCTGGGGATACTGCGGCCGTAATGGGGAACGCATCAGAGACAAAAGCATTTTGATATTTCACAAATCTTCTATTTGAGAGGTAGTTTCTGATAAGTGAGAATATATTGTGAGGTAAGAATTTTTTATTCTACAAAACTTCGTCCATAGGACCAAACTTCGTCGAAGGCTTGGGTTATGTCTAGAAAGACGCATGAGCAATAACGCTTCTTCTCAAATGTTTCCTTAATGACTCGTATTATACGGTGTATTTATTCTATTGTGTCGTGTTTTTCTCTAAATCCAAATTGGTGGTTTATATAATACATAATATATATTTTCCTAAAATTCTTTATAAAAAATTAAACTTATTAATTTTAGATTAACTAATAATTGCATAATAAAAATAAATTTAATTGTTTCCTATGCATTTTTTTTGCAACTAAGACAATTCTACATAAATGTCCTTCTAATAAATGTCAGGACTCTTCAATTTTATGTTTACATATATTTTACTATAATTACTATTTCAATACAAATATTATATTTGCATTTCATTATCTTACAGACAATTAATTCACAGCAGATACACTTACTTCGCTCTAATATCATAGACAAAAGATAGAAGTACGAACGCATATGACGAACTGTAATGGCAGCGAAAATTATTAACAATATGCTAAATGGGAAATGCCACGCTATGTCGCAAACATTACCGGAATTACCAACAGAGCAAGCAATGGAAAATAATCAGACCGAGCCAAGAGTCACAATGCCCATAAGTATTAAAATCGACTTATGTGATGGCAAATCAATTGACAATGACGAGAAGAAGTTACCAGTTACAATAATGGGAGCGAAAGTGGAACAATGTCATGGAAAGCGAGGTCAGAAAATGTTGGTCTCTAGTAAGCCAGTGGATAAGCTGTCGGTGCGTTCTATGAGTTCAGAGGATGTATCCGTATCATATAAAAACGCCTGCTGTAGTGCAGCAGCACGTAATCCAGCAATAAAAACAGGACGAAGAATTCAGTTGCTGCAGGTGAGTGTGAGGAAAACATTTTCTTTCTTGTATTTTTAGACAAATAAAATATTGGCACGCCATGCCAATGTTTACATTTGTCAAAGGTTGATGTTGCATTTCGTCATTATTTATTAATAATAGTTTTCAGACAGTATAGAAGAGTTATTGAACGTATCATTAAAGTTAATTAAATTGTAATTACTAGAAAAGTATAATATATTAGGAAACGATAATATGTGATAGACGTAGCGCTTATATTTTAACCCTACCATTTAACTTGAAGTTTTTAAAAATAAATCTGCAAGATTTTCGTAAATCAGTAAATAAGGATTTGTATGACCTATGACAAGAATCCTATAACTAATAGAGAAGAGCGTCTCGCCATAGCACCAACGTCGGCTTAGCAAGTTGTAAAAATACTCAATACTCAGGCTAGCAGAATATAAGTGAGTTAAGGCTAGTATATATACGGAAATGTTTTCCATAAGCCCTATTGTTTAAGTCTTGAAAAATAATAACAGTTTATAGTTACTTATTCCGGCAGACGACGAAAATGCCATAGCTGTAAGATTTATATATATAATATAATTGTTATAAATTTCTATGTAATACAACATATTTAAAATGAAGTAAGATAAAGGTAAATTACTACTACTAGTTAAGCACTTATATATAGCTGTAGTTCAGTCATTTTTTCCAAATGTGATTTAAAAAACAGTGTTTAAATTTGAGTAAACTTAATTTGAAATAGTTAAGTGAATTTATATAGCTGTGGTTTATGCGTTAATTTAAAAATAGCATGCTAAACGCAATTGTTGTCCAAATAATCAATGCAATATTAACAAAAGTCGAACTTAAAATAACTTAAGTTTAATGCACTCGAGTGTATAGTTTAAATTTGATAGACTGTAACACCTAATCCGTAAAAGTTTTAAGTTAGGTTAGGTTAAAGTGTAAGCCTTGTAACCTAAGTCCCCTTAGGTTCAAATAATGGTCCACTGTAGTATCACGGTCATCGTACAAGCAACGCTGAAAGGCACGACTCCTCATTAAGTGACGATGAAACAAACTGACAGTCCATATACTTCTAAGTTTTAAGTCTCTAATTTTGCAGAATGATAGCTTAATTAGGTCGGTAAAAAAGGGGCCCTTAGAAGCTATCATTTTGCAGAATGATAGCTTAATTAGGTCGGTAAAAAAGGAGCCCTTAGAAGCTATCATTTTGCAGAATGATAGCTTAATTAGGTCGGTAAAAAAGGGGTTCTTAATGCTTGAAGATCAATAATTATAGACAAACAAATTAATCAATAGATGCTCATAAAAACCACCGATAATAAGTAATTGGTCGTGTCTAAAAAAGGTAAATGGCTAACCCAAAAATTTATACACTTTTGTATCCTATTTCATTAGAATATAGAATTCTTGCCACAGACTGTAAAAATTTTAATTCGGCAAACTATAATATATGTTAAAATGTTGACTAAAATCCTACTAACCCAATAAATACAGCGGCAATTGTTCAACAATTGGTATCGCCTCATATTCGAGTTCAGTGCACGAAAAGTGGCTTCGAATTTGAACCTACAGTGGCGAATTGGACTGGATTTTAAAGCACGTTCTTCTGATTTATTTAAAAAAATAAAAATGTGGTTGTAATTTAACGTCAATTATAACGAAAGTGACTATTTTACTTAATAGAAGAGAGAGAGAGGTTTTGAAAATTAGTAAACTACAACACTGTGAACAGTCAACTGTTATTGTAGTTCACTACTTATTTTAGTTGTTTTTATCATCATGGCATTGACTCACAATTTAATAGACATACATTATATATATTAAGTCCACTCATTTTCTAGTACATAGAAAAGCATGTACATGCCAACCAAAAGTGTATTAACATTTCATTCCCGAGACTTTCTATAACCTCCCAAATTGTGAGATCTCTAAGCATTTTTAACGTATATGTAAAAATGCAGCACGTAAACATGAGATATATTTCAAATATTCCATTTCTACGCTTAAATACCTACGCCTATATGATATCATTAGTAATCTTAATAATTTATTAATCAATATTCTTTACAATATACAAAGTCTGTGAAAATTAGTATAAAACATATGAAATAAGACTTAACCCAGAAAGTTTTTACTGAATACTTAATAATGAAGTTAAGCATTAATTAAAACTTCACTATTAAGTATTCAGTAGAAACTTTCTGGGTTAAGTCTTATTTCATATGTTTTGTACTAGTTTTCTTTAGCTTAAATATTTATAATAAATTGAATCTTAATTGCAAGTATTAACATAACTCTGAACCTCAGAGGTTCTCAAAATTATTTTTTCTCGAAGTAATTGAATATTTCAACCGCAGATTTTTAATATCCTTAAACATAAACTTTACATCCTTCCTTCCGCTTATTAATAAACTCAATTTGGCCGTAAAAAGATATTAATGGAACTCATTCTACTTAATATATGAACTTAATGCCTTGTTTTGATGAGAACTTCAGGCATTTTTGCATGTCTTAGCATACATCCCGCTCAAGGATATTGAATCCGAAATTTGTGCAGCGCATTAAATTTATTTAATAAAATGTATCTATGTGGAACTGAATAAATGTTCAGAGCTTAACAATCGGCAGAACATCAGAAGTGACTATACAAATGTAAATTTTTGTACATAATTTTTATTTGCGCTTCAATGTCTGTCTGCCTTTTGCATAAGGACAAACGTTAAACTTTTACTGCGAAATAAAATATCTACAACCAACAACCAAAAAAAAAACAAAAAAATAAAGTTTAATAAAAAAGAAAAACTCATTCACAACTCATAAAAACCATAGAAAATTGGTTTCGCTTTGAGGGTTTCGCCTTCAAATTGATTTTTCTATGTCATTTCTATCAAATTCATCTAGATACTTGAATGAATAAGTAACAAATTGTATGGAATGCTCACTCAAACGTATTTCTGGCATTTCTGATATGTCTTATGTCTTATGTTTTCTGAAAATATTCTATAAATCGGCGTTATGTTATGTGGGAATATCGAACAGCGAATGAGATACTCGGCATATGCCAGTATTTAAAAGAATATTTCTTTATTTTCCAACTGCGGCGGACAATACAAAGTGAATGAACAACGGAAGCACATAAAAATCAATTTTTTATTTTTATTTTTGGCATAATTTACTATTTATACAGATAAATTCACTAAATGAAGATTAAGATTAAGACATGATATGATAAAATATGTCTTATGTCAAGTAAAATTTGTTATTGTACGAGCAATGCTTAAAGCCCTTTTAAATCGTAGGAGGCACGTGCTCGGTGTGCCAACAACGTTTAATTAGTCTCTGAATTTGTTAATTTCGTGCTACAAAAGTAATTAAGAAATATTAAACGCTCTTACAGTGGAATTTCTACTGCTGTTATTTCACAATTTCAACGTTTTATAGACAGGAAGTACACTTATTTGTGACTATCGACTAAATCCACTCGGCGTGGTGCTCTTGTTAATGGCAAAAATTGACAAATTAAGTACCTGAAGAACTTGTGTTGAGGCTAGTGTTCACTTAAAACCATCAAGAGACAACCAAAGATAACTAAACGGAGGAATTTAGCGCTTAGATTGGGAAGTAAAAATATTTTTGGACATACATTTGACTTAAAATTTGACCAGTATTTTATGTAATTATGAGTAATTAAAACTTACCAACACCGCGTTATCGAATCTCAGAATGGTTACAAGCTACTCGAGGAGGTACGCAGACCTGAGGTCAATTATTGCTTAGTCTGATGAAGTGATAAACAATAATCCAGTCAAGACGTAGAGAGTGGTTATGAAGAAACCTCGCAGTTAATAGAGATTTAAAGTGCTTAAATGCACTGACTCAACTAGCCTCAACATAATAATAAAACTCTTGATTGTTGCCGCTAAACTTTTGACAACAAGCGGAGTATATACCGGTTCCTTTATTAAGGAATAAAGTGGCATTAAGATTTGAATTGTTTAGACTCTTTATAGCGTTACACCCTTTTACCAAGTATGCGGTATGCAGGTATAAAGAACGATATTATGGAGGATAGAATTAAAAATATAACACATAATCATGTCTTAAATTCAGAAAATTAAATGATAGTGCAATGTCATACCCAGAGAACTATTTCGTTTACCACAAACGAAAAATTGGTCAACTGTTTTTCGTTTACATAAACTGAAGTTCAATCACAATAATTGAAAAAATATTTTGCGCAAATATTTGCTTCATTTCTTGATAAAGTTTCCTAACTGATTTACATTCTAAAAATGTTAAATAGTTTACGAAATGCGAATTTTATTTGTAACGATTAATCTCTAAAGGGAATAATTTTTTAAATGTAGCCTTAATGACCTAGAAAAGTTAAAGTAAAGAAATTTTTTAATGTGCTTATTGTTTGTTTTTTATTTTTGTGATTATTTTAAAGTATTTCAAGTAAATCTTAAAGTTATCTTAAAATAGTAAAAACGATATCGCATCAACAAATTTAACACAAGCAGATTAGCATGAGGAGACGATGTTCAGAATAAACTTCTACAAGCAGGTATGCATTTAGCAACCAAATCACTTGAACCATATACTTGTGTACTAAATATTTGAAGAACTGAAAATATAATTGTAACACATTAAAGAGAATAATCTTAATCAAAAAGTACACGGATTTCGTAAATAAAACACACAAATTTATATTTTATTCCAAATTTATTTTATGTCCTTTAAAATATGCTCCTTCTGAAGCGATCCACATATCCCAACGCTTAACCCAATCTTCCATACACTTCTTGTAGGCCCGTGAAGGTATGGCTTTTAGTTCCTTCAGCGAATTCTCTTTTACCGATTCAATCGACTCAAAATGCTTACCACGAAGGGGCAATTTGAGTTTCAGGAACAGGAAAAAGTCGCACGGATCCAAATCTGGCGAATATGGTGCCAGAGCGATGACAGTGGTGCCAGAGCGATGACAGTGGTGCCATGTTTGGTCAAAAGTAAAAATCGCTAAATGCACTTGAGTTAGTCCCACATTAACAGCTGCTGTAAACAAACTAATTAACAGATGGCGCTCAAATTTGTACCATATGTCAAGAAAGGGTGTACCAACATAACAAAAAAAAAAAATTTTGGAAAAGGTCTATTGCTTATGGAGTAGGTAACAAACAACAAAATCTTTTTTAAGCAGAAGGTAATGTAAAATTAATTTATATAAATCGAAAACTGCAGTGTCACGAAAATGATTAAACGTATTTATAGCTAGATTTTGATACATATCTTCGAAACGGATCATGTACAATTTCCTGAATACTTATACTGATACGGTCTTGCGCGTAATCCCAATTATATTTTTTGTTCATAATATAAGATACCAGATAAAATCTATCATTACTAATTGGTGAAGACTGCTGTTATTTCATGCTCATATGTATGATAGCTGCCAGTTAAGAGCGATACATTATCTTTAGAATGAAAAAGACGGTCACTATTGATCTATTGAAATGGAAACCTGCCTGTTGGGACTTCAAGAGTTTTTGAAACCACTTACAACAACAAAACTAGGAACAAAACGAATTTTTTAAAGAAAGACCGATTCGTTTGAACTTTTACAAGAGACTAATTTTATTTTTAATTTCATAGTATTTTATAATAAAAAAGGGTTGCCAACTGCAACCAAAAAATAAATAAAAAAAATATTCCAAATTAATAATAAATTTTAATAGAAAAATATAAAGCCAATCACGAACACTGCCTTTAATTCATTTTGAAATGGATGACCGCAATCCTTAAAGGGAGGATCTCTGGAATAAAAAACATAGTAAAAGCAGATAACATCTTTGGAGTTCGTACGGAATAAAGCAAGTTAAGTACTCTTGTAACCTGTCCTGTGATGAAATACCTTAACTGGTTGTACAACAGCTCTCAACAGATTTCGAATTCAACATGATTCGATGTGGAGTCTTTTTAGTCCGTAGTTATATATGACTTAATGAGTTATACATAAATGGGGGGTACAAATGATATGGGATATTTGCATCCACCAAAAAAAATTTTAAGGCTTTAAACTATATAATAATTTTGTAAATTTCGAATGGATGTAAAAAATTTTTCTTATCTAAGCAGTTTACATGAAAGATAAATACTTTCATCCCATCTGCAAAATTCAACCGTTTCTTGATGACTTCATCAAGAGCTTTGGCAGAAAACAAATGAAGAACAAATCAGTTGACTTAACACTTTTTCCAATCCATCCAAGAACCAATCTCATCGAAAATGTATCGCGGTTATTTGTAATGTTATGTGACGTATCCGATGTTAATCGGTTAGTAATTTTCATTATTATTAAAAGATTTGAATTAAAATATTTACGTTGCACATTTTGTTACATTGTATCTACATAATCCATTGAGTTGTCGTATATTGAAAAGCACTTTAATTTTGGCAGTTTCTGTTATTTTTCTTTAAGTTATTTTTGAAGAAATAATATGTAAATTTAAATCTATTTTTGAGTAGCTTAAGTTTAAGGGAAAAGTTATTTCATTCGTTGATATGCTATGAAGTACAGACTTAGAAAACATATAAAAAGTTTTTTAATTTCCAACAAGTAAAAGATTTTAAAATGGAAAATATAAATGTGAAGTATTGAAAAGAACTTTCTCTGTTTTTATAAGGTTTTAATGTTGACATAAAATAAACTCATGTTAAAAAAATAATAATAATTTACATATTCACCAATTCAAATTCTTTTGTAAAAATTATTTTGTTGAAAGATACTTAAGTTTTTAATACTCAAAATTTTAAAGTCTACTTAACACATATCCCACCAACAGCTGCTTAATTTGCAAGCTAATGTATATAATATGATGATTAATACTATATAATAATTTTATAAAAAAATCATTAAAATTTTTAAAATTATTAAAATTTTGCCGGTGTTTTAAAAACACCTTAACCAAATTATATCAAATTTTTTTTTTAATTTTATTTTCTTATATTGCGATCTGTCAATTCGGAGTAGACATTAAACAATATTTAAAAGTGACTAAATACTTAAAATTTTTGTGAGCTTGAAAGGACTGTGCTCAGTAGTACATCCGTCTGTTGGAGTCGGACACATTAAAGTTCCTGTGGCGTTTGTTTGCGGAGGCAAACAATTTGAGTATAGCTTTATCGATAAGAAGTTTATTTTCGACTGAGAGTTTTGAACTTTTGTTCAGTATCCAATAGAGCTCCCGCAGTCTGGTGATTGTCATCTGTGGCAATTATTACAGTATCATTAGCAAAAGTTCCAATGTCAGTACCAATGGTGGTAGGCAATTCGTTAGTGAAGAGTAAGTATAACACAGGTCCCAAGACACTGCCTTGTGGTACTCCAGCCTGAAATGGCTGCAAAGTTGAAATTTTTTTTAAGAAAATGTAGTTATTAGTTGGGAGCATCTTTTTAAGCTTGAACAATAGACCATTATGCCAAACTTTTTCAAATGCCTGGGATATGTCCAGAAATGCTGCTGTGAAGAAACCCTTTTGTCAAATGCTGTGTGTATTACATTAACCACTCTGTGTACTTGCTCTATTGTACTGTGCTTTTTTCTAAAACCAAACTGATGTTCCGGAATTAGTCTCCTTCTATTGATAATGGGCATTAATCTGGTAAAAATAAATTTTTCAACTTGGAAATAACCGGTAGAAGACTAATTGGTCTATATGACTTAACATCTTTATCCGTTTTTCCAGGTGTATGCTAATTTGAGCTACCTATATCAAATATGTGAAATTTCTTGTGATAATCTAGTTCAAAATCGCTTTTGTCACTTCTTTAAACTTAACTTATTTTGAGTTATCATGAAGTCATTGAACCGTTTTTGCGACGACTGTTGTTTCACTAGACGCTTATATATGTGTCGGTAACTCCTTATAAAATTTTTAATTCTTAAAGAATTAGTATCGATTCCAAGAAAATAACATTATTATTTATAACAAAGTTGGAGTCCTGTCCATAGGCTATCTGATGTCTATCAGCTGTCAATCATAACAGATATCAAATACATACATAACCGATAACTCCTTCTATTAAGCTCCAATAGCATATACCGCACAAAAAAAAATTACATAAAAACAATCGCACAAAAAGAAAATCATACCTAAAAATATCGCATAAAAGCTGGTTTTACTGAATAGTGTTTTCTGAAGATACTTCTTTTATCAGAGACGACAATAGAGATTTAGATATATAAATGGCTATGGTTTAGGTGACGGTTGTTATCCATATCTCTTTTTGTTAGTACATAATAAAAAGAAAATTATTTTAAAGTTATTTATTAAAAGTTTTTTAAGTATTTTTATTTTGGTTGAAGTTCTTTCAAACACCTGGATTTTTTGTATACAGCTTATACAGCTTTTTCGGGGGACTCACCTGCTGAAGTTAACTGAAAGAACCACTCTGTAAACATTTGAGTATAGGTGAGAGCACTTCTTTTTTTAAATACATATATGTTAAGTTGAAAAAGGGAGTTTTTAAGAAAAACAAGAACAACCAATACGAGCCCAAAAACTGTATTTTAAAAAGAAGACCACAAATTTGTATCAAAAACGATGTTGTCTTGTGTGATATAAGGTTTAATTTGCATGCACAAAATTAATTTATTTAAAATAATTGAAATTTAATTTAATTTATATGATTAAAATTCAATTTAATTTAATTCATTGAAATTGAATTTAATTTTAATTTTCGAAATAGTTCACTATCAGCTAAAAATTTCAGTTTTCTATACTATATATGCAGAATTATGAAATCCTGAAATTTCGCAAGTTAATTATTGGTAATCCACGATAATAAACACACTTGCAATGTATAGTTTAATTACTTTATTTAATGACTTTTAGAAGTTTTCTGAGATTATTGTAATTCATACTAAAATGCAAACATTTGTGTCTTTAGGTATTTATGGGACACTTAATACTGAATTAATGCAAAACAACCTATGACTTTGAAACCTGGAGCGTGTGTGATGGGAACGAAGAAATATTTCACCTGTTGTTCTATTTTCGTCATTAGGAATTTTCTTGAAAGCAATATTTCACATTTAATGGGCTTGGGCAAGGTCTAATGTATTCAACAAACGATTATTTTATGTTTATAAGAGTTAAACAAAATATCTATTTTAGTGAAATACTTTTCAATTTTATAAAAATAGAAAATACAATAGAAATTAAAATAGAAATAACAATTTATTGAACTTAATTAAAAATTTGTTTTTTATTAAATATATTTAGTAAAGTTTAAAAATTAAGTTTGAAAGTTTTATTAACTACTGAAATTAATATTTTTAGTCAAGCTACGATAATATTCGGTACATATATGCATATTTGAGGAAAATGTATGCACCTAAAAAAATACTAATTTACAATGACATGTTAACCATAATGAAACATCTGTTGCGGTAATGTGCCTAAATAAACACTAAATTCAATGAAATAATAATCATAATGAAACATAGACTGCGGTGTATGTGCCTGAGTAAATGGCATAAGATAATTAAGTTAATTCTTGATTATCAATTCATATATATCTAAGATAAGACTGCAGATACATGTTCGTACTGGAACAAAAGCAGGACAGAGCGTATTCGTAGGAAATAAATTCTTAAGAATTTACTTCTGTATTTTGGGTTAGGGGATAGAAACGTTAACTGTTAACATATTATCCGCTTTAATTTATTTTGCTAAAATTACACACAATTTCTGAATGCATCTAAGAAAACTTGAAATGGCTTTGCTGAAGTTGTCAATCAGATACTTTGTGTTCAGTAAATCATCTACTAGACTAAGTAAACAAATTAATTAGAAAATTATTAACTATACTATGGAATAGAAAGAAGCACGTGTTAGATATTTATGTTGTTTACAATCTTCATAAATATAATGTTAAATTTAAATTTTTATTTAAGAATAAATGAAAACAAATTACTTTTAGATGTAGAAAAATATATATTTAACTTTAATCTCTGTTATTTTTTTTGCTAATTTTCCAGATGATTGTTCTACCATTTATACCAATATTGGCACTGATTGTGCAAACATCACTGATACTGCACGATGTTCTCGATTACAGAGTGGAAGTGGCGGATATTGAGACGCAGGTAAGTTCTGCATTCGATACCCATGAGTTGGGTCAATGGAACAAAGAGACTACAATTTCAAGTAACAATTCTTTATACTTTATCTTTCTTGTGGAAATATAGTAGATAAATTGTAATTAAAATTTATTGTTGCAATTCAATCATGCAACAAGTACGCAGCGCAAACCACAAATCCATATCAGAAATCGAGTGAAAGGACTGTGGAAATAAACTCAATACAATAAAGACACAAGCATGCAAAAGTAAATGGAGTAGGGAGACCCAATGGTGTATGCGAAAAAACATTGCCAGCCATTGTGTTGGCAAACTGCTTTCCCGTCAATAAATATATTCATTCATACTATACAGAAAAGGAAGAAGATGTATAAATATTTACGAAAGGATGAGATAATTTTCATTACTTTTTCCTTATTTTTCTATACAGCACCAAAGCTAAATGGTAGAACAAATGTAAATAAAACGGGGAAAGGTTACCATAAATGAAGCAATTATGAAAACTCAAGACAATAGTCTTGGTTAAAGGATTCCTTTATAATTTTATCTTTAAACAATTTCATAGTTAGTTCACAGTTCAATGCACTCAATATTCAGTATTTCAAGCATGAAGTATTGGAAATAATAATTAACCGTCTCAATCCTTAAACCTTGACACAACCAGACACAATCAATCAATTCATCACATTATTTGGGGTCAACAATGGTGTAAGGTTTGGTGTTACTGTCTTCCAAAGCAAAGAAGCAACAAAAACAATATTTAGGTTTCTTAATAACGCAACCACTTGTATAGAAAACTTAGACAAAATGGTTATACTGTTGTCATTCTACATTTGTTCGGTATAACGTACTTCAGTGACACTCTACAATCATAATTGTAATAAATATTTTAGGAAAAGGGAAACGTTTATTAGTTTAATGAAATAAAGTTTAATGAAATATTTAATATTAAGCGAAACTTGCTTAGTTTCGTACATTATCACGGAACTTGAATCGAAGCCTTTAAGAAATATATGTAAAGCATATATAATCTTATAAAAATAAGTAAAGAGCGAGAAATATAAGATATTAACAAACACTAACAAATGATAACAACTACTGTATATCATTAACTAACAGTGCAATAGGTACTTTCAACTCACTTTTGGTTGTTCTTAATATCGCCAATACTTATAAGTTGTAGTTTCTAGGCTTCATTAATAAATAAAAATCCTTAGGGATAATAACACAAAAGTTTCATTTGCTTTACTATATCATATCCAATAAGTAAATGTACAGATGTAGTTGGAGTCTTAAGATTCAAATAATTTTTCAACTTAACTAAGCTCTACAACATTTATACATATGATATTCCAATGTTAGGTCCCTCGACTCTGGCGTTATATGATAACGACAAGTGTATGCTATACTCAGATAAATATGCTCTCAACATAACCAATACACTTCAAGAGCATATAAACCTCATTCTGGATTATTTCACTCTGCAAAATAAAAATCAATAATGAAAAAACTGAGGTTCTGTTTATTACGCGTTAGTAGAGACAGAATCCGTCGAGAGTGAGAGTAGGAGATATGGTAATAAACTGGGAGGATAGCATTAAATATCTAGGCCTTACGGTTAACAAACGATTCACAGGGATTAAATATGTTGCTTAGTCTGATGAAGTGATAAACAATAATCCAATCAATTAATCCAAAATTATTGTGTTCTGATTTAATAATATTCAATTATATTATATGATTTCGTATTACAATTTATCAACGATATAGAACTTTAAAG
>NC_051847.1:80143120-80169119 GCF_002237135.1 Teleopsis dalmanni | reverse complement strand
ATGTAAAAATGCAGCACGTAAACATGAGATATATTTCAAATATTCCATTTCTACGCTTAAATACCTACGCCTATATGATATCATTAGTAATCTTAATAATTTATTAATCAATATTCTTTACAATATACAAAGTCTGTGAAAATTAGTATAAAACATATGAAATAAGACTTAACCCAGAAAGTTTTTACTGAATACTTAATAATGAAGTTAAGCATTAATTAAAACTTCACTATTAAGTATTCAGTAGAAACTTTCTGGGTTAAGTCTTATTTCATATGTTTTGTACTAGTTTTCTTTAGCTTAAATATTTATAATAAATTGAATCTTAATTGCAAGTATTAACATAACTCTGAACCTCAGAGGTTCTCAAAATTATTTTTTCTCGAAGTAATTGAATATTTCAACCGCAGATTTTTAATATCCTTAAACATAAACTTTACATCCTTCCTTCCGCTTATTAATAAACTCAATTTGGCCGTAAAAAGATATTAATGGAACTCATTCTACTTAATATATGAACTTAATGCCTTGTTTTGATGAGAACTTCAGGCATTTTTGCATGTCTTAGCATACATCCCGCTCAAGGATATTGAATCCGAAATTTGTGCAGCGCATTAAATTTATTTAATAAAATGTATCTATGTGGAACTGAATAAATGTTCAGAGCTTAACAATCGGCAGAACATCAGAAGTGACTATACAAATGTAAATTTTTGTACATAATTTTTATTTGCGCTTCAATGTCTGTCTGCCTTTTGCATAAGGACAAACGTTAAACTTTTACTGCGAAATAAAATATCTACAACCAACAACCAAAAAAAAAACAAAAAAATAAAGTTTAATAAAAAAGAAAAACTCATTCACAACTCATAAAAACCATAGAAAATTGGTTTCGCTTTGAGGGTTTCGCCTTCAAATTGATTTTTCTATGTCATTTCTATCAAATTCATCTAGATACTTGAATGAATAAGTAACAAATTGTATGGAATGCTCACTCAAACGTATTTCTGGCATTTCTGATATGTCTTATGTCTTATGTTTTCTGAAAATATTCTATAAATCGGCGTTATGTTATGTGGGAATATCGAACAGCGATTGAGATACTCGGCATATGTCAGTATTTAAAAGAATATTTCTTTATTTTCCAACTGCGGCGGACAATACAAAGTGAATGAACAACGGAAGCACATAAAAATCAATTATTTATTTTTATTTTATTTTTTTTTTTTGGCATAATTTACTATTTATATAGATAAATTCACTAAATGAAGATTAAGATTAAGACATGATATGATAAAATATGTCTTATGTCAAGTAAATTTTGTTGTTGTACGAGCAAAGCTTAAAGCCCTTTTAAATCGTAGGAGGCACGTGCTCGGTGTGCCAACAACGTTTAATTAGTCTCTGAATTTGTTAATTTCGTGCTATAAAAGTCATTAAGAAACATTAAACGCTCTTACAGTGGAACTTCTACTGCTGTTATTTCACAATTTCAACTTTTTATAGACAGGAAGTACACTTATTTGTGACTATCGACTAAATCCACTCGGCGTGGTGCTCTTGTTAATGGCAAAAATTGACAAATTAAGTACCTGAAGAACTTGTGTTGAGGCTAGTGTTCACTTAAAGCTATCAAAAGATAACCAAAGATAACTAAACGGGATTTAGCGTTTAGATTGGGAAGTACAAAATATTTTTGGACATACATTTGACTTAAAATTTGACCAATATTTTATGTAATTATGAGTAATTAAAACTTACCAACACCGCGTTATCGAATCTCAGAATGGTAACAGGCTACTTGAGAAGGTACGCAGACCTGAGGTCAATTATTGCTTAGTCTGATGAAGTGATAAACAATAATCCAGTCAAGACGTAGAGAGTGGTTATGCAGAAACCTCACCGTTAATACAGAGTAAAAATGCTTAAATGCACTGACTCAACTAGCCTCAACATAATAATAAAACTCTTGATTGTTGCCGCTAAACTTTTGACAACAAGCGGAGTATATACCGGTTCCTTTATTAAGGAATAAAGTGGGATTAAGATTTGAATTGTTTAGACTCTTTATAGCGTTAAACCCTTTTACCAAGTATGCGATATTCAGGTATAAAGAACGATATTATGGAGGGAATAAAAGAAATTTTGAAAAAATTTGTGAGGATAGAATTAAAAATATAACACATAATCATGTCTTAAATTCAGAACATTAAATGATAGTCATACCCAGAGAACTATTTCGTTTACCACAAACGAAAAATTGGTCAACTGTTTTTCGTTTACATAAACAGAAGTTAATCACTATAATCGAAAAAATATTTTGCGCAAATATTTGCTTAATTTCTTGATAAAGTTTTTTAACTGATTAACATTCTTAAAATGTTAAATAGTTTACGAAATGCGAATTTTATTTGTAACGATTAATCTCTAAAGGGAGTAATTTTTTAAATGTAGCCTTAATGACCTAGAAAAGTTAAAGTAAAGAAATTTTTTAATGTGTTTATTGTTTGTTTTTTATTTTTGTGATTATTTTAAAGTATTTCAAGTAAATCTTAAAGTTATCTTAAAATAGTAAAAACGATATTGCATCAACAAATTTAACACAAGCAGATTAGCATGAAAAGACGATGTTCAGAATAAACTTCTACAAGCAGGTATGCATTTAGCAACCAAATCACTTCAACCATATACTAGTGTACTAAATATTTGAAGAACTGAAAATATGAATGTAACACATTAAAGAGAATAATCTTAATCAAAAAGTACACGGATTTCGTAAATAAAACACACAAATTTAAATTTTATTCCAAATTTATTTTATGTCCTTTAAAATATGCTCCTTCTGAAGCGATACACATATCCCAACGCTTAATCCAATCTTCCATACACTTCTTGTAGGCCCGTAAAGGTATGGCTTTTAGTTCCTTCAGCGAATTCTCTTTTACCGATTCAATCGACTCAAAACGCTTACTACGAAGGGGCAATTTGAGTTTCAGGAACAGGAAAAAATCGCACGGATCCAGATCTGGCGAATATGGTGCCTGAGCGATGAAAGTGGGGCGTGTTTGGTCAAAAAATCGTTTACGACAAGAATTTTCCATAGTAAAAATCGCTAAATGCACTTGAGGTAGTCTTACAGTAACAGCGGCTGTAAACAAACTAATTGACAGATGGCTTTTTGAGCAGAAGGTAATGTAAAATTAATGTATAATAAATCGAAAACTGCAGTGTCACGAAGTTGATGCATCAGTAATACGTTCATAACAAATACCGGTCTATTCGGTTTACAGACGAGGACGATAAATAACCCAAAATTTCGTGAAAGCACTTGATGACTTGAACTTTATGACTAAATATATCAGCCTACTGTCACTTATAATTACCGACAAACAATAAAAAAGAAACCACCTGGAAGCACTGGTAATGGCAGTTAATCCTAAAATAAACAACGACAAACTTAAAGCTATGCACGAATACACGAAACTTGATAGCACCTAAGGTCAGTAATTTTGAAAGTGTCAATTCTACTATAAAAGTGATTAAACGTATTTATAGACAAAAAGCGGAATATAGCTAGATTTTGATACATATCTTCGAAACGGATCATGTACAATTTCCTGAATACTTATACTGATACGGTCTTGCGCGTAATCCCAATTATATTTTTTGTTCATAATATAAGATACCAGATAAAATCTATCATTACTAATTGGTGAAGACTGCTGTTATTTCATGCTCATATGTATGATAGCTGCCAGTTAAGAGCGATACATTATCTTTAGAATGAAAAAGACGGTCACTATTGATCTATTGAAATGGAAATCTGTCTTTCATTCATTTTGAAACGGATGACAGCAATCCTTAAAGGGAGAAACTCTGGAATAAAAAACATAGTAAAAGCAGATAACATCTTTGGAGTTCGTACGGAATAAAGCAAGTTAAGTACTCTTGTAACCTGTCCTGTGATGAAATACCTTAACTGGTTGTACCATAGCGTTCAACAGGATTCGATATGGAGTGTTTTTAGTCCATAGTCATATATGACTTAATCAGTTATATATAAATGGGGGTACAAATGATATGGGACATTTGTAACTTTAGAATGTTTTTTTTTCAGATTCACCACCAAAAAAAATTCGAGACTTTAAACTATATGATAATTTTATAAATTCCGAATGGATGTAAAAAATTGTTCTTATCTAAACAGTTTACATGGAAGATAAAAGTAAATACTTTCATCCCATCTGCAAAATTCAACCGTTTCTTGATGACTTCATCAAGAGCTTTGGCAGAAAACAAATGAAGAACAAATGTCAGTTGACTTAACAATTTTTCCAATCCATCCTAGAACCAATCTCATCGAAAATGTGTCGCGGTTATTTGTAATATTATGTGACGTATCCGATGTTAATCAGTTATTTATTTTCATTATTATTAAAAGATTAGAATTAAAATATTTACTTTGCACATTTTGTTACATTATGTCTACATAATCCATTGAGTTGTCGTATATTGAAAAGCACTTTAATTTTGGCAGTTTATGCTATTTTTCTTTAAGTTATTTTTGAAGAAATAATATGTAAATTTAAATCTATTTTTGAGTAGCTTAAGTTAAAGGAAAAGTTATTTTATTCGTTGATATGCTATGAAGTACAGACTTAGAAAACATATAAAAACTTTTTTAATTTCCAACAAGTAAAAGATTTTAAAATGGAAAATATAAATGTGAAGTATTGAAAAGAACTTTCTCTGTTTTTATAAGGTTTTAATGTTAACATAAAATAAACTCATATTAAAAAAATAATAATAATTTGCATATTCACCAATTCGAATTCTTTTGTAAAAATTATTTTGTTGAAAGATACTTAAGTTTTTTACACTCAAAATTTTAAAGTCTACTTAACACATAACCCACCAACAGCTGCTTAATTTGCAAGCTAATGTATATAATATGATGATTAATACTATATAATAATTTTATAAAAAATCATTAAAATTTTTAAAAATATTAAAATTTTGCCGATGTTTTAAAAACACCTTAACCAAATTATATCAAATTTTTTTTTTAATTTTATTTTCTTATAAGCAGTTTATTTTCGACTGAGAGCTTTGAACTTTTGTTCAGTATCCAATAGAGCTCCCGCAGTCTGGTGATTGTCGTCTGTAGCAATTATCACAGTATCATCGGTAAAAGTTCCAATGTCAGTACCAATGGTGGTAGGCAAGTCGTTAGTGAAGAGTAAGTATAACATAGGTCCCAAGACACTGCCTTGTGGCACTCCCGCCTGAAATGACTGCAAAGTTGAAACTTTTTTTAAGAAAATGTAGTAATTAGTTGAGAGCATCTATTTAAGCTTGAACAATAGACCATTATGCCAAGCTTTTTCAAGGTAACTAGATAAACAGGATTAAAGCTCCTTTTGGAATTTTTAATTCTTAAAGAATTAGTATCGATAATATATGACAAAGTTGGAGTCCTGTCTAGATGCTATCTGATGTCTAACTGCTGTCAATCATAACATAATACAAACATACATAACCGATAACTCCTTCCATTAAGCTCCAATTGCATATATCGCAGAATCGCACAAAAAGAAAATCGTATCTAAAAATACCGCATAAAAGCTGGTTTCACTGAATTGTATTTTCTGAAGAGATAAATTTCTTTTATCAGAGACGTCGATGGACGGTTTAGGCGGCGGTTATTATCCATATCTCTTTTCGTTAGTGCTTAATAAAAAGAAAATTATTTTAAAGTTATTTATTAAAAGTTTTTTAACAGTATTTTTATTTTGGGTGAAGTTCTTTCAAACACCTGGTTTTTTGGTATACAGCTTATACAACTTTTTCGGGTGACTCACCTGCTGAAGTTAACTTGAAGAACCACTCTGTAAACATTTGAGTTTAGGTAAGAGCAATTTTTTTTTTAAATACATATATGTTAAGTTGAAAAAGGGAGTTTTTAAAAAAGAAGAACAAATACGAGCCCAAAAACTGTATTTTAAAAAGAAGACCACAAATTTGTACCAAAAACGATGTTGTCTTGTGTGATATAAGGTTTAATTTGGATGCACAAAATTAATTTATTTAAAATAATTAAAATTTAATTTAATTTATATGATTAAAATTCAATTTAATTTAATTCATTGAAATTGAATTTAATTTTAATTTTCGAAATAGTTCACTATCAGCTAAAAATTTCAGTTTTCTATACTATATATGCAGAATTATGAAATCCTGAAATTTCGCAAGTTAATTATTGGTAATCCACGATAATAAACACACTTGCAATGTATAGTTTAATTACTTTATTTAATGACTTTTAGAAGTTTTCTGAGATTATTGTAATTCATACTAAAATGCAAACGTTTGTGTCTTTAGGTATTTATGGGATACTTAATACTGAATTAATGCAAGACAACCTATGACTTTGAAACCTGGAGCGTGTGTGGTGGGAACGAAGAAATATTTCACCTGTTGTTCTATTTTCGTCATTAGGAATTTTCTTGGAAGCAATATTTCACATTTAATGGGTTTGGGCAAGGTCTAATGTATTCACAAAACGATTATTTTATGTTTATAAGAGTTAAACAAAATATCTATTTTAGTGAAATACTTTTCAATTTTATAAAAATAGAAAATACAATAGAAATTAAAATAGAAATAACAATTTATTGAACTTAATTAAAAAATTTTTTTTTATTAAATATATTTAGTAAAGTTTAAAAATTAAGATTGAAAGTTTTATTAACTACTAAAATTAATACTTTTAGTGAAGCTATGATAATATTCGGTACATATATGCATATTTGAGGAAAATGTATGCACCTAAAAAAATACTAATTTACAATGACCATAATGAACCATAATGAAACATCTGTTGCGGTAATGTGCCTAAATAAACACTAAATTCAATGAAATAATAATCATAATGAAACATATACTGCGGTGTATGTGCCTGAGTAAATAGCATAAGATAATTAAGTTAATTCTTGATTATCAATTCATATATATCTAAGATAAGACTGCAGATACATGTTCGTACTGGAACAAAAGCAGGACAGAGCGTATTCGTAAGAAATAAATTCTTAAAAATTTACTTCTGCATTTTGGGTTAGGGGATAGAAACGTTAACTGTTACTATTCGCTTTAATTTATTTTGCCAAAATTACACACAATTTCTGAATGCATCTAAGATAACTTAAAATGGCTTTGCTGAAGTTGTCAATCAGATACTTTGTATTTAGTAAATCATCTACTAGACTAAGTAAACAAATTAATTAGAAAATTATTAACTATACTATGGAATAGAAAGAAGCACGTGTTAGATATTAATGTTGTTTACAATCTTCATAAATAAAATGTTAATTTTAAATTTTTATTTAAGTATAAATGAAAATAAATTACTTTTAGATGTAGAAAAATATATATTTAACTTTAATCTCTGTTATTTTTTTTGCTAATTTTCCAGATGATTGTTCTACCATTTATACCAATATTGGCACTGATTGTGCAAACATCACTGATACTGCACGATGTTCTCGATTACAGAGTGGAAGTGGCGGATATTGAGACGCAGGTAAGTTCTGCATTCGATACCCATGAGTTGGGTCAATGGAACAAAGAGACTACAATTTCAAGTAACAATTCTTTATACTTTATCTTCCTTGTGGAAATATAGTAGATAAATTGTAATTAAAATTTATTGTTGCAATTCAATCATGCAACAAGTACGAAGCGCAAACCACAAATCCATATCAGAAATCGAGTGAAAGGACTGTGGAAATAAACTCAATACAATAAAGACACAAGCATGCAAAAGTAAATGGAGTAGGGAGACCCAATGGTGAATGCGAAAAAACATTGCCAACCATTGTGTTGGCAAACAGCTTTCCCGTCAATAAATATATTCATTCATACTATACAGAAAAGGAAGAAGATGTATAAATATTTACGAAAGGATGAGATAATTTTCATTACTTTTTCCTTATTTTTCTACACAGCACCAAAGCTAAATGGCAGAACAAATGTAAATAAAACGGGGAAAGGTTACCATAAATGAAGCAATTATGAAAATTCAAGACAATAGTCTTGGTTAGAGGATTCCTTTA
Organism: Teleopsis dalmanni; assembly: GCF_002237135.1. Taxonomy (NCBI): domain Eukaryota; kingdom Metazoa; phylum Arthropoda; class Insecta; order Diptera; family Diopsidae; genus Teleopsis; species Teleopsis dalmanni. Next base: position 80,161,008 of record NC_051847.1, on the reverse strand, counting down.
TAATTTTATCTTTAAACAATTTCATAGTTAGTTCACAGTTCAATGCACTCAATATTCAGTATTCCAAGCATGAAGTGTTGGAAATAATAATTAACCGTCTCAATCCTTAAACCTTGACACAACCAGACACAATCAATCAATTCATCACATTATTTGGGGTCAATAATGGTGTAAGGTTTGGTTTTATTGTCTTCCAAAGCAAAGAAGCAACAAAAACAATATTTAGGTTTCTTAATAACGCAACCACTTGTATAGAAAACTTAGACAAAATGGTTATACTGTTGTCATTCTACATTTGTTCGGTATAACGTACTTCAGTGACACTCTACAATCATATATGTAATTAATTTTTATGAGAAAATAGGAATTAATTAATCTTGAGTGATACATTTTGCCCCATAATTACCAGTCGAAAATATAATTGCATTAAAAGTGCATTTTGAGAGCATTTTGATTGAAGAAATTACCACAAATTTACCAATCGTAAGCGTCATAAGTCACATCTAAGAGTTTCGTATTGTCATCATTTCTGCTCTTAATTAAAATGCAGCATTCACACAAAAAATCATATTTAGTACCAGAAATAAATGTTTTATCAAATAATTCACAGCCTTTTATGATTACAGTATTTTTTAGAAAATCTATTCCAATTTCATTACTAGCAATTCTAGCGTAGTTAGGAACTTGGCAAAGCTTAACTAAAGTTAAAATCATTTGTGGTTGTAACATAATATATCAGTTGGAATTTCGATAAGGCATCAAAATTAGTTTTCTAATTGAAAGCTTTTCTCTAAATAGGGTCAAACTGATCTTAAAATACAACGTCAAGGATGAAGCAAGACACAACTTTACCGACTCCCCCATTACTTTTTCAATTAAAGCGTACCATGAAATAGAACTGAGCGCTAAATCAGGAAGGAAGTTTTTCGTAAAACAAAATTCTAGAATAAAGACATTGGCTTTAATGAGGTTAAGTATTGTTTAAAACATTGTTAAATACTAAGGTTCTAGGTAGAACCCTATTTACAACATTGAACGGAAGAATATTTTTAATCATAGGTTGTAAAATGTGTTTTTTGGTCATATTATTGATTTTAACAATAAAACATCAAAACGTTGAATGTTTACAGAATGAAAGACAGAAATATATATACTCGACGAAAATTCATTTTTAAAGCGTCAAGAGTTTAATGTTTTCCCGCATATACATAACATTTTGGGATTAGTAATAAATGGTTCAACGGTGCTAACAAATGATTTATGGTCTGCATATGGAATTGGATCGGTGACACAGTAAAATGACCAACTAAAAGATTCTAGACGTCCCGGGACGCCAGGAGAAGTACGAAAATTTTATTATACTCAGAATGATGATTTTGTTAATACTCGTAACAAAGATAGATAGAAGTTAATTGTTAAGGTTCTATGATTCACTTATGCTATGATCCTGTGTCCAATTCACATCACAAAAATTAGACTTATTGTATATCTTATGCCATCGTCTTATTGAACTGTAAAAAAAAACATTAGGTGATCATGCAGCTATTGCTATAATTTTCTATGGATTATTTCACATTCTTGTTATTTTCAACCACTTCTCTATATTTAATATCACAGCTTATATACCATTTTTATGGATATAATAGTTGGCAATTAATTGTAGATGCTCACTGCTATAGTTGTGGGAATTTTGTCCGTTAACATATAACCCAAGTAAAAAACAAGCCTCATCCTCGAAACAAATTCCTTTTAAAAAATCGTCCTCATAACTTATTTTTGTTGTAAGTTTTTAATATCTTAATACATTTAGTAGTTGTTAAGCGAATCTTAAAGAAATTTAATATTTGATACCTTTGTGAACAATTTTGTTTAATATATGTCACTAGAACAATAATTTCACAGAACTGCAATATATATAAGTCTTAATGAAATAAATTATGTACCGCTTATGCATGTTACTAGTGTTACTAAGATACTCAAGTACAGCTTCTATTATTCCTTATTATTTCTGTATCATCTTACAGTCATAACTGCTGATTAAAAAGGTAGCTCATTGCAAATTTAAAAAATGATTGCACTAATAAACTACACACATTTCATACCACATTTGTGTGCTGTCTAACGTCATCACCATTACTGACGCTGTGATCCAAAATCCCATCCTCACAAATTATGCCGTTAGTATAGTGTTGTATTGGTCCTTCATCACTCATGGTGGGTGCTCAACCATTCCTCAGTGTATAATGTGTATATTTTCTTTTCCATCATCTTCGTTCTGTGTTTACAATGCATTGCTTGACAAGGTCATTTCAGACAACCCATTTTGCAACACATTTCCTTCGTCCTGTTGTTTACATTTCTATTCTCCTCCATTTTCTCGTCGTCTTCTGTTTTGTTTACAAAGTGGAGAGCTTGTTTCCTTCGGAAAAAAGAAGAAATGCACAATCCTTGTATTTATATGCAGCTTATAAGACAGGACACGTGCTGTTGCATATCTTCACATCAAAGTGAGTATAACGTTTGCAAAGGCAGCTGAAATCTGTTTTTTATGATAATTTATTATGACGCCTTGGATACTTGCACTTTTCTGTATATATTTATTTATTCTTCATTTTCTTTATTGTGTGCAGTTGTCTTTCAAGTTCCGTTCCTACTTCTCCTTCCTAGAGGAATTCCTAGAGAAAAGCATACTTTTGTTATCCTATAAACAAGTTTTGAAGTCTTTTTAATTCAATTTTGTTTCACATAAAAATTTCAAACAAAAACTTTCACTTCGTTATTTAAAATTTAAATTTTCAGAATTGATTTAAAGATTTAAGAGAACTAATATTCTTGTCTCTTATTCCATTATTTAAAAATTTTACATTTTTATTTTATATATATTTGATTACTTCGTACGCAAGTAAACTAGTCTCTATCATTATATTTTAGTATTAATATAATTTAATATATCGGAATTCTGAGATGCAGCGAATATATTTGAATCATAAGATTCTCAATAGTATCTACAGAAGCAGTAACTGAATTTCGTACCTATGGTTGGTATTTTATTAACCAATAATTAATTTTTAACAAGAGAATCCCACTTGAATCACATGTACATTATGATCAAAAAAGAAAGAGAATTAAAAAAAAAAAAGGCGAAATTTTATTTTTTCATAATTTTCTTTATTATCGGCTTCAAAGTACTCTCCTCCTGCGGTAATACATGCATGCCAACGCTTGATCCAATTTTCCATACAATGTTTATAGACCGCCGAAGGTATGGCCTTTAGTTCACACAGCGAATTCTCTTTTATGGTCTCAAAATGCGTTCCTCACAATGGCAGTTTGAGTCGGCGGAAGAGAAAAAAGTCACACGGCGCCATATCTGGAGAGTATAGTGCTTGGTTGATGATATTGGTGAAGTTTTTGGCCAAACACTGCGACACAACCAATGCTGTGTGAGCCGGTGCGTTATCTTGGTGTAAAATCCATGAGTTTTCCTTCCATTAATTTGGCCTTTTATTGTGAATGACTTCATGCAAACGAGGTATAACGGCCAAATAATACTCATGACCGTTTGACCGTCCGGAAGGAATTCATAGTGCACCACACCACACATATCGAAGAAAACAGTCACAAAACAGTATAACCTTGATTTTGGACCGACTTTGGCGTTCTCTTTTCGGTTTCGGCTCACCTTCGAAGCACCATTCGGTCGATTGTTGTTTGGTTGGCATGTCAAATGCATACATAGATAGACCCATATCTCATCGTCACACGAAAATTTTTCGACTTCTTTGTATAGACGCCAAACAAAAGCTAATCGTACGATATACGTTAAACTTTGAGAGAATGTATATAAAAGTGTTGCCAGCGTGAAAATAAAATTTACCAATTGGATAAGCGCTGGAATTCAAAAATTAAAATTGTCGTTCTTTTTTGATCACAAGGTATATGTACCCATATACATATATATATCCCAAGGACATATCATATAAAATATATATATGACATCATCGCCTCCCTAAATAGTGGAGCATAATTAATTCAATATTCAGTTGTTACTATATATCCAAAATCCAAAGTTCCCAAAGTTTTATGTATGTAAGATACACCTAAAGTAGCTAGTTTGAAAAATAGCGCATTTCTAGATATACAGGTTTAACCGATTGAAGTGTTACCTATTTAAGTGACTATATCTTTCTTGTGTAAAATTATTTTTTATTAATTCAATTACATAATATTGTAAAAATAATTACTTTTACAAAATCCATTCATTTTAACTTGATGTATATACCTTTTGCCTTGACTATGGCCTTCAAACTATTAAATAATGGGTTGTATGCTTCACAAATGTGATCTTCGGGTATTTAAGCCCACCCCTGAAAAATTGAACAGTGGCTTTAAATAGCGCATCCATAGTGAAACATATTTTAGTCCACACCTTGCTCTCCAAAATGGCTCAGATGGAATAATTCATTGAATTCGATTCTGGCATCTGAGGAATTCAAAACCCATTAGGTGGACTTACTTGGTTCACACTAGGTTTATGAAACTGAGAACGGTGCCAAGTCTTGGTGGAACATTTATGGATTACGATCGAAATGCTTGCATGCCCACGGTTTTAAAACCACTTCCAAAACATTTTTCCGATAATAAGTCACATTGAATTTAACAGCAGACTCGATCGAAATGATTGGAAAGCGTCCATCGGCGGTCACAGCTTTCCATACCATTACTTAAAATAGAAAAGGAAAATTACTTCGAGTGGTCAATCGTAGTTTCATTTGTAGTGTTTTTGGCAGTGTAAACACGATTATTTTGGAAGATTATGAACTGTTCTATGGGGAAATTTTTCTCAACAGAGAATACAATGTTTTGAAATTCGTTGCGTTCGTACTCGTCCAAGCATAACAATTCCTTTGCTCTTTTGAGTCTAACATTTTGTTGCTTTAGTGTAAGATCTTATGCACTTTGGAATTTGTAAAGTTTTCTCTTGAGCACATTTTGAAATATGAGCCGAATGCTTTGCTGGGATATTACCAGTTCTTTAGCCATTTGATTATCACTTCGATGTGGATTTCGTTCAAGTTGAGCCTTAACTTTCCGAACCATACCAAGTAATGTTGCTCTGTTTTTCGTTCACCAACATATGATTTGGCAACGCTGTCTATGCTATTATAATGATTTATGGTACGATATAGAAATAATATAGGTATTGATTTTGAGTTGTTTAGGTGTTTCAGCTCATGAACAATAGCTGGTTGTGATTGTCCAGCCAAATATAATGTAATCACACTGTAAGGTAGATAGATACTTAGCTATTTATGACCATAAAAAATGTTCATCTCGAAATGTGACCATAAAAACGAAGTTGTATGCTATACTCCGATCAGTCTGTTAATAATGTTCGGAGGATTGGGTTAAGCACTGACACTGGCACTAACATACCTGCACAGCATATCCTGAGATTTGGTTTAAAGGTGACAAAATAAATTTTAATTTGATTGTTAATTTTTTCTATTTTATTTAATTTTTTGTTTACTTTTCACCCAAAATGTATTTATTGTGTCTTTAACTAAATTTTCCTTAACCAGTATGTAATCTTCATTATTATATATGTTTTCATTAACACAAGCATTTGTTTATAGATTGACACTGTCAATATGTATTTCGCAAAATTTACTATAAATGCGCCTCTTATTATGACTTCTGAAGCGTAAAATTGGTTTAAATCTATGCCGCATAAAACCTAAATCCTTTCAAATTTTAAATGCAGGTGACCATAGCTACTGATCTGGGCAAAGTTGTGACGCGTCTGCAATTGGAACGGACCGAGGTGGCCTTTTATATATTCACAAACGGAAGCAAACTGCGGTGAGTAACGTTTCAATAAATTCAATGATTTGTCAATATGATGAAAATTTCTCATTGCTTCTTCATATGTATATATGTATGTATATATTTATATTAGAATTATATCATAAAAGATATATGTATATATTATTTTTGTGTAAATATGAATTTATGAGTTTTATTTTGATGTAAATTTTTCAAATGATGGTATTTTATGCAATTTGGGTTACGATTGTTGATATTTCCATTTCAATACGAATTTAAAGCTTTTATGGAAGGATTTTGTGGAAAATAAATGTGAATTTTATTACTCAATTAGCATCGTTTGAATACTGAAGCTTTAAATAAATTTTTCAAATTTATTAAAATATGGAATATATGTTATACTAAGTTCGGAATATGTAATATACTTATAGCTTATCAAGAAGTGTTTCTCCTCGTTTTATATTGAGATGTGTTTATCTCTTGAAAAATATTAAATATTTTTTTCGAAGCTATCAGACCTCGTGAGATATATATTATTTTTTTTTTTTTTGTTTTTATTTAAAACATATTACTTATAATAATATAAAAACATGCTTTATTTGACTACGACTAGTTCAAGTGCAGAGATTTATCAAGCAGTTTTGTTATATATTATAAAACATTATACAAATGTCTAGTTGCCAAAGACTTAATGCTAATTTAGTAGTAATCTAAAGGAAATTCATTTTAAACTACTAATTCCGGAATAGATCTGAAGTCACAATTCGTTTAAGCCTCCTTAGTAGGACAGATGTGATGAAGAGATAGTGGGCAGTCTCGTGTGGGTGCTGTTGTAACTGTTCTTAGTGCTTTACCAAATTTTGAATAACACCATCCACATTTTCGATTTTCAAGTCCCGATAGAGGTCAGTATTCCAAACGAACCACGGAACATCGATTAGATTTCTTAGGACTTTGTCTTGGAAGTTTTAGATGATATGAATTGTCGATTTTAGCGCACATTTAAATAACTGGATTCCATTTCCTAGAACTTTGTTTTGGAAATTTTGATGGAAATTTAAATGGATGATCTTGGTGCACATCCCAATGACTGAATTCCACTTCGTCAACACCGGAGCGATGACTTCCTCGTATATCAATAATTTGTTGATTTTTTTATTAGCTAATATAAGTTTTTGGATTTTAATTCTAGCTCAACTCTTTCTTTTCCATATAAAGTGCTCTTTCCATTTCAACTTTACATCTAAGTTCATGTTGAAGTACTTAGTTGTGTTTGAGTATGGTATTCGAACAGTGGATATAGTTATCGGCAAATAGACTTTTTTGTTAGTGAATTTTACACAAAGGAATTTCGTTTGATTCAGTTCAATTTTTCGTTTAATAGTCCAATTCATAATTTGATTAATAGTATGTATTTCCAGTAGGAAGAATTGCGAAGTCATCTTCAAAAGTTGATGTGACTGTTGACGCTTTCTGGTAGGGCTTACAAGTCAGTTGTGTGAATTAGGTAGAGAAATGGGCCAAGTATGCTTCTCTGCGGTATTCTGGCTTCAATTGTTTTAAGTTTTGATTACGGACCACTTAATTTCTTAGTAAAGCATCAGGAAGATAAGTACGATGAGATAATTTTGGATATCTGTCTCATAAACCACTCTTTAATCTTATGCACGAATCCTTTGTGGCAGAATTTATCAAAGACTTTCGAAACGTCAAGGAATACTGTAGTGCAAATTTTTTCCGCTTCAAGCGCTCTCTCGATTTTGTCGCATATTCAGCTTAGTTGTTCTATAGTAGTATTTTTTTTCGAAACTCAAACTGATGGCTTGTAACTAATTTTTTTTGTTAGAACAGATATATATTATGATATTCTGGCAATTAGTTAGAATTAACAATGATTTTTGTAAAACAATTTTTGATATAATGATAAGTAATAATTATGGTTTTGCTGGAATAAATAGGGGTTTCCATTACAGAGACTATAACGCAAGAATATCAGTAATTATCTATAAGTACTTATTCAACGATTGCTCGGTCGTTTAAATATATTATGTACAATATATAATTTTGTAATTTTTTTTAATTGTAGTTGAAGAAAATTTTTAATTTTTATTAATTACTAATAAAAATAGCACTGAAAGTTATATATAATTTGAACAATTAATTATATTTTTAAATATATAAAATATATTATTATTTGCTTTATAAGTAATTTGTCACTTTAGTAAAATAATAAATTTAATTAAAAAACCCATTTCAGTTCCAATTTGACACAACGTTTTGCTGTAACAGATCAGGCATTGAATAACATGACCACATGGAGTGAAATTAGTGTGCCTACATCACCAGAGGATGATGAGGATGAAGTTATGCTAAATCGTACCGAATTTCAAAATCGATTGAATGAATTCAGGTAAAATTGAAATGCTGTGTGAGTCTTTTTGATAAATGAACTTCACCAACTAATGTGATTTTTACACTCCCACAAATTGAGGCTGTTAAATTGTATATCTAATATTTAAATAGTATTTTAAATTTATTTATGTCACGAATTTATATTCAAATGGTGGCAAATAATATTAGGGAAGAATATTTTATAATTTCGATGGTTGGATGTTTGTGTGCAGAATAATTAATTTGAATAGTTATGATATTGTGACTGTAAATTCGAGTAAAACATAATTTTTAACCAACATTATGTAAAGTATACCACTAATTATGATATACTTAATATGTATAGATATGATATTAAACCAGTTAATATAATTAAAATTCGCAAAAATATTGTTTTAAGCATATAATGAATTTGAGTTCCTTTAATATAAAAGGGATAGTGTGCGTTCCGAGCCTGAAGATAACTCAATGTCGGATGTAATGCAATGGTATACGTCAATTAATCGTGGTCTACTATATCATTTAACACAACAAATAAAGGAAACGGATAATAGCGCAGTTTGGCGGTATGTTTTGTATATAATATTTGTTTAGCATGTAGAATATTTTTTTTATAGTATAAAAAATATAAAAAATGATTTTTTGGTTCAGGACACAGTGTTATTGAAAAAAGTTTTAGTAAAAAAATAGGTGAGCCTTACCATTTGAAAAATAACATTTTCCAATAGTTCTTAGTTCACTATGTTGTTCAAAACTCTCGTAGAGCGATATCAGGAATAGATAGATTTTAGTTCAATTAAAAAAAGAATCTGATGTCATGACCACGTTGATTTGATAACAGAATATAGTAGAGTCAACTATTTTGAGCTACCTTCTGTATTACGCTTTATGACGATATAGCTTATTTTTCGATAAATCGAGATTCACATTTATGAAGTTTTTACATTGATGAGTTGATTAAGTTGAGTCATTACACACACTATCTTTTTCCAAGAATATTCAATTTATCATTTGAGTTAATGCACAATAGATCAAGCTGGTAACAGTGCATAAAGGCCTTAACCTAACCCATAAACCATTACCATTCATTGAGTTCACAAAAGACGTGTGACAAAAAGGATATACTCCATTTGTTTGTAGTGAAATGAGCGTCTCCTAGAAATCAGTATGATGATCAAACTTTCATATCAATATATGACAAATCATATCAATTTGTTAATTCATTCTTTTTTAGAAATCATCAAAAATTGATATCGCAGTATATTTTGTAACTAGTAAGTAAAACAGTAACTTAATTAATATAGTAACCATCTTAGCTAATAGAGTAACCATGTAGACTAATTGAATGCAAAATTTTATGAAAAAAAATGCAACATACAGAAGAAAAATATTATCATTCGTCACAGCAATAATATTAGTCTTCGAATTAAATTAAGGTTTGTTATAAAAACCAGTCTGTTCACCAGATTTAGCTTTCTCTGAGTTAAGAATGCTCTTTGACTCAAAAAGCTTTTTAATGGAAAACATTTCCATCATATAAGGTGGTAGTGATTGCCATAGAGAGAAATTTTGTAGAATTTTTTCATAACTACCAAAGAGATTAGATCTATGTTATATGTCAAGGGATTGTTGGAAGAAGTGTTTGGACAATAGAAGCTACTTTTGGAGCAATAGCTGTATGAAAGACACAAAAATAATATTCAATTTCATATTTGTTTTTTTTCAAATTCTGACCAGAGCTTGATTAGAAACAGGGTTCCGAAGCTCCTAAACTTCGTTTTGTCGTTCCTTTTTCGTAAATTTAATGTACAACTTGTTATATCAAGACTCATCACATCAGGACTATGCTTCAAACGAATCTCTTCTTGAACCAAGGAATCATTTATTTTTTTTTTGGTCCATAAATAATATATATTGCTACCGTAATATTTTGATAATTTTCTGGTTTAGAGTTCACAATTTTATTTTTAATATTGATATTGTAAATATTTAATGAATTATTTCTTGTCCCGATATATCTGTTTCACAGTTATTTGGTTGGTTTTAAAAATCTCTTAAAGAGTATTGAGTGCCAAAATATAGCTGCTTCATATGGTATTAAGTACTATGGTCGTGGGTATTTAGGTTTGGATGCGTTTGTCTCGTACGTACGTTATGAATTTCTGGCACGTGAACTGATTAATTCGACGCTCAACTATGTACCATCCTTAAAATGGATGTATACTGATATTACTGCCTCAGAAAATTATAAAAAAATGAAGTCCATGTAAGTGTATCGTAAATATTAAGTTCTACTTTAAATTTTATTAAACATTCTCGACGTTAGGAACTCCAAAATTTTGAAAAATGTTAGCGGTAAATCAGATGAACAAGACGCTATTGTTTATTACGATACCATGCACAACTTCACAGATGATCTACGGATCATACAAAAGGCTTTACGTTATAAAATTAAGTAAGTTATTCAGTTATTCATAATCATTCTATTTGCCGTTGCATTTATTTACAAAATATATAACAATTTATATATAAAAAGGGAATACGTGGATAAAACACTACATGAAGCTGCCAATAATGAAGCTGTGGGCATTGTCATCCTTGTCGTGGTACTATGTGTTTCGCCCGTCATAATTATATTGGTCAAAAATGCAGCTGCAACAATTCAGGTAAAATGCAATATTAAAATAATATAAAATAATAAATAATAAAGTCTTATAAATATCTCTCACAAATATAATTAACTATTACTAGATGTACGCCTTGAACTTAGCACAAAAAGCCAAGGAATTAAAAATTGAGAAGTGTAAAAGTGACTCGCTACTCTATCAGATGCTTCCACCGAGTGTTGCTATGCAATTAAAATATACACAGGAGGTGGGTCATCTACCACTTTTTCCAGTGGCATTCGTCTAGGAATACTAAGGAATTTTTTTCATTTTTATTGCAGGTACGTGCTGAGCTTTACGAAGCGGTGACAGTCTATTTCAGTGACATTGTTGGATTCACAGTAATTGCTGCTAATTGCACGCCGCTGGAGGTATGAATCCCAAATATAAAAAAATTTCCTTTTATATACAATATTTTAAATATATTTTTTTTTATATTAAATTTATTTTTTTGAAAATAATTTTAATCCCAAAGGTGGTGACTTTTTTAAATTCAATTTATCGTGTTTTTGATGAGCGTATTGAGTGTTATGATGTCTATAAAGTGGAAACTATTGGTGACTCATATATGGTTGCCTCAGGATTGCCAGTCAAAAATGGTAAGTGAGAGGGTTGCGATGAGAATTATGCACCAAAATTTTAATTTTCAATAAAAAAGTTTTAAGATTATTTTTATTTTTAGGGTTGTTGGCAAAAAATAATTAGAAATATTGTTTGAAAAATAGTATTCCTTATTATATCGAATGTGCAATTAATAATATTGAATTGATTGGGATATATTATATGCAAAAAACAAATTAGTGCTAAAGGAAGAAAAAAAACTTGCTTTTATAAAATAAAAAAGTATATTTATAAATGTATGAAAAGTCTATAAATATATTAGCCTCCCTTATTCCTAAATTTAAAGTTAGTAGAAGTACTTGATAGATGATAGATACGAACGATAGTTCTTGAGATGTTACACTTGAGATGTTGAAAGTATCATTAAAAAAAAAGTGTGTGAAGGCCAGTTCTCTTCATTTCAATCTTGAACGTAAATATCAGAAGGAAAGCCGACTGGAAATACTGGACTAGTTTTCAGGCAATCGTTGGACATAAGCAGATATGATGAAACTGTTAAGTACCATCTTTGACTGGCGTTAGTTAACAGGAGCATGCCTAGTTAGGAAACAGGTCATTAATCTGATGTCGGAAATCATTTAGGCTAAGAATTCTGTCCTTCTTGTTATTGACACAAATATTGTTATAGACTTAAATGAGGTGTTTAGATGCTTTTAGGTCTTAGAGTCGGCCTAGGTCTCAGTACTAAGCTTGTCAGCTATTGTATTACCGTCGAATAAATCTCAACCAGGTACCCAGACGAACGTTGCTATTCGTAGTAGTCTGTATGGGCTATATGGATTCTTTTTTGCCATATCTCTTTCACTACACGGTTTTGATAAAGTATAAATGGCTAGTTGCATCTGTTAAGTTTACACCACAAAGTAAAAAATCCAACAGATTTCACTAAAATTTTACTCTTTATTACAATTGAGTTAACTATGTGATTTATTATATTATGAATTTTATGAAACTGTCATAAAAATAATTTTCTGTTATATTAAAAGTTTGAAATAAATTTCTGTTCATAGACATCCTCTATTTTTACTGTTAATTGAACATATTGTTTAAATCACACAAAAGCTTTTGCAGAAATTTATTTTTGAATCATTTAATTAAATTTTATATACATTATAAAGTGAAAAGTGCGAAAAATTTTCGTTCGAAACGCAATGGAATATAAATACCCGTCACCCACAAATCAGATGAACTTTGATAATATCGACGCAAGTGCTGCGGATATAAAAAGAAGGTTGGGGAATGATGAACTGTTAGCGAAGCGATATGAGTCTGCATTAAGATGTTTCGATGAAGCTATACTCATTTGTCCTACTGATCCTACATTATATTTGAGCCGCTCCGGTGCGTTTATGATGCTCTCCAATTATAAAGCTGCACTAAGTGATGCACTTACTGCAGTATATTTTAATTCGAAACTAAAATCAGCCTATGTCAGAGTAATAAATATAAGCATCGCTCTTGGCAACATCGGTACAGCTACTGCAGCAATAGAAAAATTAGCGGCACTTGATCCATATTCAGAAGCGCTCAATGTTGGAAGAATATTGATAGCAAACTTAAATAAATTGGAGCGGGAGATGGTAAAACACTACTACCTCCAATCGTTCGAGGATATCGTATATCTATGCAATCAAGTACTTTCAATTGCACCTGCTAACCTAAAATATAAGTTAAGAAAATGTGAAGCTCTCTTGCACTTAACTAAAATTAATGAAGCTGTTGATATCCTCGACAAACTAATTTTAAGTGAAGATGAAGCGCAACATCCATACCTTATTTATGTACTAGGGTTAAGATATTTCTACGAAGACAAAATAGATAGAGCAAAACAGTACTTCAGCGAAGCGATTGACTTAAATCTAGAAAGTAATAATATTTTGGAAATACATCGGGATTGCTGTAGAATAATATCGGCCGTGCAACAAGGCTATAAACTGATAGAAGAGAGGCAGTATATTGAAGCATACGATATCTACAGCCAAATAATTGATGAATTGCGACTCGGTCCTATAACGAAATGTAGGTTTCTTTGTCTACGTGCATATCTCGCTTGGACAACTAAAAAAATTGAACGTGCTATCGACGACTGCAGTTTAGTCTTGAATATAGACAATACACATTTGGATGCATTACTGTTGCGTGCTGAATGCTTTGACACACTTGAAAAATATAAAGAATCTATTGATGATTACGAAGCAGCTTACAAATTAGATGGATCATGGCAAAATTGGAAAAAATTGTGTACAGCCAAAGGATTTCTAGCACAATCTAAGATCCCAACATTTTACGATATACTAAACGTTCACCAGTCTGCAACATATTCGGAAATTAAATCTGCTTACAAAAGGCATGCTATGGATCATCATCCTGATCGTCATCCACACGCGAGCTCTAAACAACTAAAGAGAGAAGAGGATAAGTTTAAGAAAATTCAGAAAGCTTACGAAACTCTGTCGGATGAAGTGGATAGAATGGAGTACGATGAGTATATTAAGCGTAGAAAAATTAATGAATCTCACAGTAGTTAAAATGGTTAAAACTGCACGCTATATTTAAATAAATCTAAAATCTTCTTTTTAATAATGTATATTATGTTGCGTGATCTATTAAGAAAAAATTATAAATAAAAAATTTTATTTTGATGAATAAGTTTCATTATTTTAATCGATTATCAGAGAAGACTTGAAACGATTTCTTATTGAACTTAAAGAAGTGTATCAATTCACATCACGTCCAGGAAAGTCAAAACATCATCCTATTAAGACCACATGATATTCTACATGTTTATCTTTAATTTCATTACAAATTGAAATTTGTCGTTTTTAAAATAAAGTAATATGGTCTCTATACTCTACCATCTAGATCAAATACCACACCAGAAAACAATTATTTTTCAACAGTTATTTGTACATTTGTACTGTCCTAGATAAATCAACTTCTTTACTGACATATCGCCCAAGCAAAAAATGTGCCTCATCCCTAACGGATGGCCTGCAGATGTTCATCTATTATCACTGTTCTTGAATTATATTTTTTTTTTATTGTAAAATAACGGCTTCTAAGTATGTATATTATGAAATGGCAAATATTAGAATTATATACGTAATGCCTTTTATAATATTATTCAATATAAATAATTCCAATAATGCCGTTAAATCATAACGATGAACAAATTTATACAAAACACTATTCTTGTTTAGGTAGCAAATTTCATAGATGGATTACTAACTGGTTGGAGAATTAAAATACAACTCTCCGTTGTCCTGAGTCATAGCACTATTCGTGTACGTACCATATTCTACTGTTTAAAAGATTACAAACTCAATTTCTATTTAACGCTATTTTAAAGCACTTTTCATCTAAAATAGAAGAAAATATATACCCACTTTCAATTGTTGTGCTTTGTAGATATGTGAATATGTATGTTATGGAGCTCTGTGGATATGAGCCGACTACATTAGTTAAGAATTAGTTAAGAATAGGTTGAAAATTAATTAACGAGTTAAAAACATGTGATTATGAAGTAAGAACGAGCTAAGAATAGCTTGAAAATGAGCTTAGAACGTGTTAAGAACGGTTTGAAAATGAGTTTAGAACGAGTCAGAATTATTTACTCATCAAGTTGAAGTTGAATGAGTTATCAACTAATGTTAGTTGCGAATAGGTGCTTTCTTTAAGAAATGGGTAGACCACAACTTGAAAACTAATATAGAAAGTAATGCTATACTAACATTTTAAATAGAAACTATTTCTCCGCTAATATTATGTTATTAAATAACATTGGTTGGCAATTCGTTTTAAGTCAGTTAATAACAATTTCATATCAATAAAATAATCATATTTCAACTTCTGCTTAATAATTTAATGGAGTTTTCGCAGCACTTTAATACTAATATAATTAAAATATTTTAGTTTAATTAAAGAAACTCTCTTAAATTAATTTCAATATATATATGATTCTTTAAAATCATTTGAATAACTTATTGCCAGGATTCAACAGAGCTCTTATTAGAGATTATCCAAGTGGTTAGAGACATTATTGAGTAAAAGTTCTTTAGACACTAACATGCGTTTCATAAAGCAAAGTTAGAAGATAGAATTAAGGGCAAATCTTATATATATAATAGTATTTATCTCCCTCCATTGAAATTCTTATTTACATCAAATATCTTACAATAACTTCAAACTAAGCTAACCTCTAAAACCTTATGAATATGTATATATTGAAGGCAGTAGAGATATTATTTTATAAAATATAACTAAATAATCTTCAATATACATCGGGTGTTTTTATAGCTGCATGAGAACTTAAAATGATAATACAAGACAAAAATATTGTTGGAATAAAATTTTTCTTAGTTTAATTTGGCAGATGACTTAACACTACTCCATAAAGAGTAATCCAGTAATCGGACGTTAGCATGAACGAGGGAGCCACTTAACAGGACCATTACTGGAAATAAAGTTGTTATCAAATTGATTTCACAATAAATCGATTGTTAAGCGAGCTGTATGACAAGTTGCACCGTCTTATTAAAACTAAATGCTAAATGTCGTCGATATATAACTGATTAATTTTTGAAAAACAATCATCAAAATTTAGTCAGCATGGCTCGATAGACCTTTCATTTTTCATTCAGCTTCTTCCTCATTTCGAAATAAATAAGGACTGATGATGGGGCCAGCGTGTGAACCGCATTAAGCAGTCAATTTTAATGGATGTAACGATGATTCGTCAAGGAATTGAGGATTATTTTCGTTCTATATACAGCAATTTAGCTTATTGACGTAGTTATTTATCAAGAAATGAGCTTCTTCAATAAACACAATTCTTCAATAAAATGCTTATTTTCGGCTAGTTTCAAATAAGCCCAACAGCTAAAATTCGACGCAAACGATAGTAATTTTGCTTCAATTTTTGAACGAGCTATATACTTTATAGGCACATAAGCCAAAATCCTTACGTAAAATTTTCCACGTAGTCGAAGGACAAAGGACAACAAGCTAAGAATGATGACGAATCGACATATCGGCGTCCTCTTCAACACTTCATGCTACAGTAGCAATATTTTCCTCGGTACACACATTTCTTTGTCTTGTTGATGGTTTTAAATCAAAAAGAGTAAAAATAGTGCAAAACGATAATTAACTGGACGAATTGCTTGTTCACTAGCGTGATTATGTTGACTGTATAATGAACGTAATGCTCTACGAACTTCGCGAACAGATTTGTTTTTTTCAAAGTAAATTTCCATAATTTAGAAGCGTCGTTCTAGAGTTAACTGATATATGATGAATTGCTAAACCTTATTGAACGAAAAAGTCAATAAAGTTTGACATTCTTAGTTGTCAAAGCAGAGTTATTCAAGAGAGAAAATCCATCACTGGCAGTAAAAAATGATAGTCTGCATCTTTAAATGATACGCAACCAACATGCTGTCGTGGTCACCCAAATTTTGGTGAGCACATCATTCAGCTCATCGCCAACATGTTGTGAATAATAGTCTGTCACCCAAAAACTTGCAAGCATATTTTGCTTGGTTGCACAAACACACTTTGAAACACACTTATAGCGTGCGCAAACACCCTTACTTTAAAAAATTTGTTTGAATGCCAACTCTCGAATGAAGCATATTCAAGTTCGGTTGCTAGAATAAATTTGAGCAAAAGAGAGTGCAACTTGAATGACATTCAAAAATAATAGTCTGCACCGCGCTTCACCGATTTTGGTAGTTGTCATGCAGTTAAAGAAAAACTTGATATAGTGTAAAATGGAGTGTTTAAGTAATTTTAATCTAAAAGCAAGTAAATATTTTAATAAAGTCCAACTTAATGAAATTAAATAGGCATCTTACAAATAACAAAGTTAAAACATATTACTAAATATTTATTTTAGAGTATTAAATAATATAGGAAACTAAGAACTAGATTCGCAGTCAAGAATTCCCGATGTGTTAGTTTTCATTAGACTAATTATAAGTGCAGTAATCTCTCTCAGACTCACTCTGTATTGAAGGCAAATTGTTTAACTTAATGACAATAAGGACATATATTTTATTTAGAAAATGTTAACTAATTCAGCTAAAATAAGCAAACCATAGATTTGCATACGAAAAACTTTACACTTATTTCGTTGGACAGAAGAAGGTTGAATCTGTAAATCTGTGTTGATTAGTTGGAAAATCAACAAATGATGTATTGTCGATGCTGTCTGCGAGGTTGATACTAAGCCTCTCTAAATACTAGCATTTACATAATTGTAATGTTATTGACCCCAACAATTTGTATGCAAAGCGTTTAATTCTATGTAAAATTACAGGACTAGACCCTTTTCAAAATTAGCTAGAGAACCTTTCTGACTGTCAAGTTCGAATACACTAATTT
>NC_051847.1:80125784-80143020 GCF_002237135.1 Teleopsis dalmanni | reverse complement strand
ATATATTCGAAATTGTCTGATTTCCTTAATTTCATTTGTGCACATTTCGCCCGCTTTCTATATACAAAATGACTCAGAACTCACTACGAGTAGATGGTTGCACTTCGAGATTCATCCATACCCTACCCAACCAACAACCCAAGTAGGGTGTGTTATTAATTTCTTTACATTTCATATCTTACCACCCAGCTGCCCATACGAATAACGTTAAGATCTCCCTGATGTTCTAGTTTAATAAACTTGTAATCTGATTTGTGCAAAAAATCAAGCATGTTTGATCTTGATGAGAGTATTGTTGTAATTAAACCATACCTTGCACTTTGCAAAGATCAGTAGTACTTATTGGACATATCAAGAGATATATTGTGCCAATGTCCAGCACCGGCAAGTAGGAGGAAGACTGTCTTGAGACACCATTGGGTTGGTAATGACTTGGCAGGCAACCTCAAGCTAAATAAGCTGCTTGTATTAACAAGAGATGTAGTTATGCGAACGGAAGCTTTAAGTCAATAACGGCATCCGAGAATCGAAGGACGAAAAAAGACCCAAGTAGTTTCGTGGTCTACTTCGGCTAATCCTTCACTTCAGTGGGGCCACTTGTTGGACGGTGCGCTGCCCCAACGTCCCACCATAAATACAATTCATTGACGCTGTAATACAACGGAATGCTTACTTCGGCCATCTCGAGAATTTGCTTTTGACAATGATATTTGATAAGAGGAACAATCTTCGCATAATCAACCGTGCCAAACAACTCATAATATATTATGAAATGAAAGATATGTTGCCTAGATGAATAGGTCTATTACTAAAATAGTGCTTCCAAATCAGTATAACTCTTTCTATAGTAATTAAATACTTTTCTGTACTTTGAAAATATTTAATGAAAATAAAGTGAGTCGAATTAATTTTTAATACCAAATTTGTGACTTAATAGAAATTCTTCAACCCATTGTGCCTAGGTCTTATATGCGGTTGGGATAGTAAAACATACTTTATATTTCATTTAATTAAGTATTTAATTGATTTTAAACGTCTGTTTTAACGAAAGTCTTAATTTAAACTATTATTTTTAACAGAGAGATTCTTATCGAACAGTAGTAAAATTGCAACAACAAATATTTTTTTATTATTCTTAATAAATTGAATTTTTGGCTGACCATACACCTCTTTCGAGTGTTGCTCTAAGCCCTCCATCAGGGGTCAGTTGGTCAATATATCATTCGTTATAATTAGTAAGAATAACTGATTATTTTCTGATTAATTTTAACTGATTAACTGAGTGTAACTGATTAATTTTCGAAAATTGCTGACAAAAATTCAGTCAGTATGGCTCAATCGCTATTGACAGCTCCTTCCTTACTTCAAAACAAGGAATGATGATAAGGAATGATGTTGCCGCCAGCATGCAAACTGCATCAAACACTTAATTTAAATGGATGTAATGATGCTTCGTTAACGGCTTGAGGATTATTTTCACTCCATATACGGCAATTTTGCTTATAGATGTAGCCATTTAACCAAAAATAAGCTTCATCACTAAACACAATGCTCATCTTCGGTCAATTTTAAATAAGCCTAATCAAAAAAAATGCGATGCAAACGATGATCTTTTGGTTTCAATTCTTGAAACCATGTTTTACAGGCAAGTAAGCTAAGATCCTTATGCAAAATTTTCCACGTAATCGAAGGACAAAGACCAACAAGTTGAGAACGGTGGCGAAGACACATTTCGGCATCCTCTTCGACACTTCGTGCTATAGCAGCAATATACTCTTCGGTTCACATATTTCTTTGCTTGTTGATGGTTTTGAATCGAGAAGTGTGAAATTAGTGTGAAAACGATCAATAACTGGACGAGTTGCTTATTCATTATGTTGACCGTAAAATGGACATAGTGCTCCATTTACATCAAAGTAAATTTCCATAATTTGAAAGCGTGGTTCTGGCGTTAAACGATTCATGATGAATTGCCATTTATTACTAAACAAATATGTCAACACAGTTTGGCATTCTCAGCTGTCGAACTATAGTTATCGATATCGATAGTTCTTATGCAGCTAAAAAAACACCCGTTATTGTTGAACTTGGAGTTTAGTTAATTTGCTGTGAAAGTTCATTAACAAATGCAATAGAATAATTTAATTAAATAGTTAATTTTTTTTAAAGCAGCAATAATTTTTGACCAAACCCTAAAGTTATTATGACTTGATTGATAGTACCACGAAATCACAATTATAAAATAGATAACCCTTTATGAACGCCGCTGCGCTTTTTGTACATTTAATGCAAATTAAGTTAGTTGTGTGACATTTTAATAGTAGATTTGTAATCTAAAAAAAATTCTAGTCAAATTCTTCAATCTATTCTGCTTGGAACTCACTTACAGTAGAACATGTTTTATGTTAATTTTTGATAAAACGGCATAAATTTTATTACTATTGCATGATAGTATTATAATTAATCTCGCTTAAATTGCTTACCTAACACTGAATACATATAATATTTATAATTAAATAATCTTACAAAAGAGCATCGTTCTCAGCTTAGCTCGAAATGAGTCGAGATTTAACCAAATTGATTTAATATTATCCAGTTTATATGCCACATTTCAAGTTTCTCTGCAATGCCACCTACGACAGGTCGTAATATCGCAGCAATAAAATTGAAAGTCGTAAAGATAGGCAATCTTTGAAATTTTTTATCACAGTGATGGTTATTTGAAAATGCGACTAACTACTATACAATCCGTATTTTATTTCATTCCACAACAACTGCATAAGTTGATAGATGCTAATTTTATTTTTATTAATTTTAGTGGCGCATAAAAATCCAAAAGGCATTCAAAAGGCTTCCCTCGTGGATAAGAAATATTTACTGGTTTAGTGACTTCATTTAAGTGTTGTTCTTATAGTTAAATAAAGTTGGTATAAATATTGTTGTTGTTATTAAAATGAGAAATAAAAATTAATTAACAAAAATTGTTTTTAATTTGTTGAAGATATTTTGTCGCCATTCATACGGTCAGAATTCGGAAATATCTTAACAATCTTGGCACGAGTGAAGGGTCAATTCCACGGCACCTACCATCTTAACACATACATATCAACAGCACTGGATCAACCGTTGCGAATAGTGGCTATAAGTGTCATTACCGTTTAAGCTGCTGTCTTTAAGATCAGCAGTTGTCAACATTAAGCACTTCATTGCAAGCAATTCAAGTGAGCTTAAGTGCAACACAAGCCACAACAGCATCCGCAGCAGCAACAGTTTCCGACCGATTCAAAGATTTGCTCTCGAATTTGGTGTTTTAATTTAACTTTCGTTTGTTTGCTGTTCGCTTTTTAATTGTTGTTGT
This sequence comes from Teleopsis dalmanni, assembly GCF_002237135.1. Lineage (NCBI taxonomy): Eukaryota > Metazoa > Arthropoda > Insecta > Diptera > Diopsidae > Teleopsis > Teleopsis dalmanni. The sequence continues at coordinate 80,139,662 of NC_051847.1, read as the reverse complement.
TGTTGTTGTTGTTGTTGTTGTTGTTGTTGTTGCTGTGGAGATTGTTGGTATTAAAATTTTGGCTGTTAGCTCTGCTGATGGTCAAGCACGGTAAGCACCCGAATGAAACAGAATTATTTTTAGTATCACAGTCAGTTAAAAATACATATCTTCATCATCATCTCATCACAATGTTGTTGCTTCTACTGTTGACATGCCATGACTCCGAATAACCTTGCTCAATGTTAAAAACAGTAAATAAATTAAGAAAATAAACTAAAATTAAATCATTTAAACTAAGGTACAAAACGAACACCTTCAATTTTTTCACACTATTTTGTAGATTTTAGATTCAACTTACACTGTTTTACATACAATATATGAAGTGAATAGTTGTATATAATTTAATTTTTTTTTTTTTATATTAATATTATGATAAAAATACACATTCTTCCAGGGCTAAACTTATAATGATACACTTAATACGCAGAAAGTGTGTTTGCACTTTAATTATACCAGAAGAAAAAATTTCCTTTATAATTAACAAAAAATATATAGCTTCGCCTAGCCTTCATTTTAATAGTATTATTAGAGATTGGATATTTTATAAGTAAAACGAAGTATATATCGGCGACTGCCAAAAATCGTCATCCCCGGAACGGCGTGCGGCGATTTTCAAAGCTGTCAAGTACGTCATCTACCGTGACACTAACGTATCGCATCAACAATGATATCACCACAGATATCAGAAAAAGAATTACTATTCATAATAGGTGCTAATATGGGCTCAGTAAGCAATTGGGATGTGGTATCTTTTAAGAGACAGAAATTAAGCATATAGGTAGCGCATTCTACCTATGTTTATGAATGACAGAGAAGACTCAATGCTATCATGTAAGATGAAGCAGCACTGAGAGTTTTCGAAAAAAAGTTTTCCCTAAGATATTTGGTCTATTGTGATTTGACGACATTCGAATGAACCATAAGCCATACAAGCTTTATTGATACCTTTTAGCGAATTAACCTTCAATGATTTTGCTGACTTGGTCATATCATGAAAATGAATAGAGATACTCCAACAAAAAATGTGTTTGAAGCGACAAACAAAGAAAGAGGGTAAAAAAATAGATTATGTGTTCAGTGAAATGATCAAAATAAGAAACCAGTAACTACACTAGATATACGGAACTGGAAAAGACCCGTACACAGCAAATACGTACGTCTGACACACGTAGAGAAATAATGCGTCAGACCCCAATCCAATAACGAGTTGTTTTGATTAATTAAATAAGTAATATATTAATAAGATATACTATTAGTTAAGATATAGAAAATCATAAGTTAAAAAACTCTTCTCACGCGTGAGTTTAACTTCTTAATCATTTTAAATAAATATATTCTAATTTACGTATTTCTTTGAAAATTATTTAGGTATGTTGTTAAACAGACGAAGCTATTCTCAGATTTCACTTCCTACATACCTATTAGTCGCTGTCTTCTGTCAATAAGTAGCTAACGAAAATATTGAAAAAACAATAGATCCACTGCTGTCATAACAGTTTATTTTTAGCCTTTGATTCATATAAGACACCTTTTAAAGGACAGTTTTATTGTTCAATTATGATAATACTGTTAGATATTAACGCTGCTGTTAAGAGACTGATACATCATATTTTAAAAGTGATATACCTATCAGCTTTCCAATATAAATATAATGTGAAGTTACTTAAAGTTTCCTGGTTTCAGAGTTCATATAGAACACTAATCCTCAATGAAAATGAGAAGCTTTGCTGGTTGTCGATGAGGTTGCTTTCTTTGTCCAATGGCTCATAATATTTATACTGCTAACTTCCGGCTCACTCCCGCTAACTATTTCCTTATCTGTAGATGATACCGCATTTTTATTTTGAAATATATTACATCTTCAGAAAGTTTTAATAGTCGGTAATAATTATATTCAGAAATGGAAAATCATAATTGATCCAATTAAAACTTAAGGCATATATTTTACTAGAAAGCATAATACAAGTTACATTCCCAAACAATGTCTTATGTTTGAAAATATTTCAATAGTTGGGATCGTTGTGTAAGATTTTTAGGATTCAAATATGATCGATTCGGGCGTGTTAAAAGAAAGAATATACTATCCAAAAATATATATATATATATACTATATACTATTTTATATATACTATTTTACTTAATTTTTGTAATATCTATTATACTTTTAAAAGAAGGGTCTATCTCATACCCCTACACCCTAACCCCTAATGTGAAACTGATTATATATTATATGTATTATATGAACTGCAAAATGTTATATCAGAGGTTTCGAACAGTAGTGAATTGCAACATCTAAATTTTTTATTTATTTTTACAGTCTGTCAAAAATTCAACTAATTAAAAATTAAAATATGTTACTAAAATATTCTTAAGAATAAAGTTGGATCTCAAATTACACAAATAAATAATTATATATACAATATTATATACACTTAACTACACTATTTGGCATATTTGGTATATTTGGATATTCCATAGTAGCAATAGCAAGCAACAATCAAATTCTTTCTGTTATTGCTTTATTAGCAAAAACCTTCAAGTTCATTTCAGTAAAATTTGTAGTCAAACTCAAGTAATTAATTCACTTTGCAAAAGAAGACCTTCTTTTGTTTTAAGAAATAGCACAGCTAAAAGTATTATAAAATGAGACTTTAAATATGCAAAAATTTAAATCCGACAAAAAAAATTAAACTTCAAAAACCCTACGAGCAGTGGATACATCTGCAAAAGCCAGAGCAAAATTTGTTGGTACATCTTGATCTATGGGAGCATAAAACTTAATGGAGCATTACGACTGCCAAGATGCAAATTCGGCAGAGACAAAGGGCAAGTGGAGCAAGAATAATGAAACATGCAAACAAATTAAAAAATATTTATAAGAAGTAAAATTGAATCTTTGAAGAAAAAAAACCCACCGATAAATGACAGGTGTCTGCAATAATCTTTGATAATATCAGCACAACCCAGAATAATGGAGATGAAAATTTGACAGCCATTGTAATTTTCAGTTGCGATGCACTCCAAACGTCAGTTAATTCGGCGTTTAATGACGGCTAAACGTAGAATTGTCTGTGTAATTTGCAAACAAAAGTATATTATTAGTGTGATGTCTTTTGTTCTCTAAAATGCACATTCAATTACATTCAATCTTGTCAGGAATCAACAGCAATCTGTCTTACATATCCAAGAGACGTTTGATTTTGAGCAATATGAGTTATGGAGCAATACACGCCATGCAAATGAATTCATCACGAACATGAAATACATATTTTCTCATATATTTAAAGTTATTTAATATTCAATTTTGGCAATAATATTTTACAATTATAATATTATAATAATATTATTTTATATTTCTGTTTAAAACTCTTTTTATTTAAAAGATAAAATGATAAGATAATGGATAGATAAAAGATAATAAATAAGATCGCTGATAAAGTGAAGGTATTAAACAATTATAAATATATTTTAAATATTAATTTTCGTGATGATCATATCCATATCCTGCATTATTTCATATCATCTTACAAGAAATACCCCAACAATAAGCTTGACAAGAACTATTTTAGCGAAATACTATCTAATAGTATCTAGTATAGTATCTAATCACTCTAATCCATAGAAATAAAACACTTTTCGAGAAATTGTTTCATAACGTCCATGATTAGAGAAAGAATTACTTTTCGCTGATTAATATTTTGTCACATATACTACATTACATATATGTTACACTTATTTGTCCAAATTATCAGTAAACTCCACCTAAAAAGTACCTCGTCTCTATAGTCTTCTCTTTCTTCTATAGCTCTTTCTTCTTGGACTTGCAAATCAAAACAGGTCCTAGAGTGTTACGAGCTTCTGCAATCACTTGCAGCTCAGAATAAGGTAAGCCTTTACTGGGTTTCGGGCCACAGAGGAGTTTTGGAAAATGAAAAAGCTGATGAGCTATCCAGAACTGCATCAAAAACTGCTTTTATTGGCCCTCAACCCTTTTGTGGAATAAACTGGTCCAGTACAAAACAGATTATCAAGGGAATGGAAAATCATATGCGGCTGGAGTACTGGGTAAACTTTCCAGGACTCAGACAAAGCAAAGCACTAATAACACCGTACTCCTACAAAGACATTCTTAAGTTCTCAAAATGTAATTTAAGGTTGATAACGGGTTTCATTACAGATCATTATGGTCTGAAATATCACCTTCATGAACTACAATTATCTGCTAACACGGAATGCAGATTATGCCTCGAAGATGAGGAAACGACCATGCACATTCTTTGTGACTGTCCAGCTTTAATAACGCACAGAAGAAACCCAGACCAGATTAAGAAATCTTCTCTAGATTTAGTTCTAGACTTTATTCACAAAGCTTTAAGGAGCTTTGTTTAATCAATAGTGAAACTGGTACAATAGGTCTCTTCTGGCCGCAGTACCGGCTGTTGGGCAATTTTCACGTCTACTCTTTAATAATAATAATACATATAGTCTTTATTTTTTTTAATATCAAAACTTAAATAACCATTTTAAGATAAAAATCTTGACGCGATAGATGCAGAGAAAACGATTTCGCTGAAGGCGAAAATAAGGAACTGTTATATATAATCGAAGGACTTTCAAAATATCTGAAAGTTTAATAGTGTGTATATAATATTTGGATAACAAGTGTCAAGAATTGAGCCTGCTCAAATTAAAACCCGAAAACCAGAAAAGTCTAACTTAATTTAATTGCGTTTGTGTGAATTTCTAGTTCTGTCAATTTGAAACAACTGTGTTTGACTACTACTATAATAGCTATATCTTTAGAACTAACACAAAAGTTCAAAATAAAGAAAAAATGTTGACTTTATTATAGTACAAAATAGTTTTAACACTGATTGTTGCAATGGATATTATTTTACTGTACACATATTATACATTATTACTCGAACACTCTTATTTCTTTCAATTCCAAATAAATCAAACCGAAGATCAAAAAAAACTTATAGGATAGACCCAGCTTTTATCGCGATTGTGGCTCCGAGGATGAGGCGCAGATCATATTCCATCTCATGTGTCATTTCCCTTCTTTAGCTAGGAAATGATCAAAAATCTTCGGTTCACTCTTTTCTTACCGTCCTGATCGAGCTGTCATCCTGTAATATTAGGGACTTAGCCAAATCTATGGAATTGTCAGGTTGGTTTTTCTTTACCTAATGATAGAGATGTTACCTATTTCTGCGTTAATTGTGTACTGATCTTTCAGTCTATTTACATACCAACGCTATTCCTGTGATATCTCAATGAGTCATTATTTGAGCTCAAGTGGGCTTTTTGGATACAAGGCCGCCACTTCAATCTACCTACCTACTCTTAATACCAAGCAAAGAAATAGCAATACTAAATCCAGTTAATATTCTTGAGTTTTTGATACCAATGGAGCTTTATGGATCACTATACACTGGTAAAGGGTGATACTGTCGATCTCCTGTGCAATACCCATGTACCTTATACTCACATATGGTATTACAAACATACTATAAGCTCTTCAATATACTATAAACTAGAGACTTGTTAAGTGTTACCGCATTTAAAAAAATATCCGCTCAAAAACTTTATATAAATATGTATATAAACATATATATCTATCTAATACAGCCTATATACATGCCAACAATATGCCTGTGATAGCTCAATGAGCCATTATTTAAGCTCAAGTTCCCTTTTTGCATACAAGGCCTCCACTTCAACCTGCCTACCTACTATTAACACCAAGCAAAGAAATAGCAATACTTAATCCAGTCAATATTCTTAAGGTTTTAGTGACAAAGGAGCTTTATGGAACACTATATACTGGTAAAGGGTGACACTGTAGATCTCCTGTACAATATTTATACTATTAGCTCTTCGATATACTATAAACTTGAAACTTGTTAAGTGTTACCGCATTTAAAAAAATAGCCGCTCAAAAACTTTATATAAATATGTATATATATTTATAGAATATGTATAAATATATATATATATATATATCTATCTAATGCAGTGTATGGAAATTTTTATCATTTAAATTAAAATATTAAGAGCAAATTTTTTTTGTCAATTAATTCGAAAATAAAATTTTTATTACCATTAATTAATTAATTGATTAAATAATAAATTAATGAAATAAATAAATAGAAATATTTTTCATTTAAAATCGTACAAATTCTAATGAGTTTTTAATGCAAATTTTATCTATCATTCTCTAAATTTTGTTGTTGTTAAAAAAAAAATTGTTTTATTAAATTTTACCGTTTGTATTTTCAAAATAAATTTAATAGAAAAAAAAAAAATTAAATTTTAAGAATTTCAAAATAATGAAAAAATATTAGTGACTTCTCCACTATCGCGGATATCGCTTGGGTTTTTACCAAAAATGTGTAAATCTTAAAGAATTTCATTTTTATTAATGTTTTTATTTCACTGACGTCCAACTCGTATGTTTTTTTAGATATTTTAGATATTTTTTAATATTTTTGATTTGTCGAAACTTAGCTCTTGGCTTTTGACTTTTGGGTTCACTGATTTGATGTAAATTTCTGTGTCAAATTTTTCTTTTTTAATTGTTGTAGCCGTAAAAAATCCATTTTTGGAAATTTATTATGTTGTGAATTATTTTAGTTTTATGCTAATCATTTTGATATTTTCGACCAGTCGAAATTATTTACGGTGAAATGATTTTCACTAAAGCTAAAACGTTTCACTTAGAACAGTTTAGAACCTGAAGCCTAAAATTGTTAAAATCTTCACAGCATTATTAAAAATCCCATTATTATAGTAGCGATAAAAGCAATATAAAATCTATTAAATAATATTGTTTATTATATTTTGGAACATTTTATATAAAATTTATATGCTTTACGCTACAGATTATTTAACTTGAGAATTAGAACCTCAATAGGAAGTTAAAATTATCTAAGCACGTAAGACAATGATATCATTATTTAATTATATCAGGATTGTATATATTACATACATGTAAGAATTAGTGGCCTCAAAATACAAAAGTCATCTAAATCGTTTTAAAGTGATCTCATTAATTTAGTTCAAGCGTTGAAATTAGTGAAGGAATACTAATAATACCTATATATGAATCCGCTAAAAGATTACGCTATTTCTAGTTATGGAAGCTAGAAATGATGTTGTTAAGTTAGTGTTGACTCAAGCCGTGGTACTAATTAGCGCTTTTGCACCGTTTTATTACCACATCCTCGTTACCAACTGATTACTTAGTTATTAAACCAGTCCATGTGGTTTAGAAACTTCTGGAGATTATGTTATTAATATAAATTTTCGCTAAGACTTCTAGATTGTTGAACAACAGTTTGCCTAACGTAAAGACTTACTTAATATAGAAATAACACATATAAGGACTACGATCCTTATATCAAATTTAAAAAAAATCAGTAGGGAACCATTGAATCAACTTCTACTTGTTTTAAAGAAGAATATTCAGCTTTTCAAAATATTCCATCATTAGTTTTGATAAAAATTTAGAGCTTTAAGTGCTGCCTGGCTTTATTGGGAGAATATCCGATAGAGTATATAATGTGGTTTACATACCACTCAAATAAAAGAATTGAAAACTAACCTGTAAGTTTTCTTAGTTATCTAAGTATTCTCACTTACCAAGATATTAACACAACACTGGCAGATTCGTTAATACAAAAGTTTCCCTTGAAACCCCGACTGATAACCATTACTGCGATATACCTAATAAAAAGCACATTTAGAAAAATATAGATCAATATAGATGTAAAAAATAAAATATAGATAAAGGCCACCAGTCATTGCAATTCGAAATGATACTTAGCGAAATGATCCATATATCCATTATGAGTTAAATAATAGAAAGTTATGTTATTGCTTTACTCATCAAACAACTGAGCACGATTCTGATTTTCAGAGTACGCCGATTTCATAACTCCGACTTAGCTTACTTCCTGAGTTATTAATGCTTAAAGTTGTAATCTTTGTACATTGTTGCTACATAGTTATTACATTCTTGATTTTCACAAAAAATTACAAGAGTCAATGTCTACTTGCTGTTAATGTTCAAATTGTAAAAATTTTGAACTGTGTAGCTTAATATCTAAAAAACTAAGCTATATTGACATATAATCTGTATTGAAAAGTTCTTCAAAAGAACTCTTTCTGTACTAACATCTGGTCACCAACTGTGATGCACTAGGCCACAGAAGAAACAAAATTTTAGATACATACCAACTAGAGGATGAAAATCTTCGAAAACTCCCTCCGAAGGAGCTAGTTCGATTCCTCGAGATACTAAATATCTAAATACAAAGGGATGCACAATATATCAAACTGATCGCAGTGCATAGGGGCCTTAACCTAACTCGAAAACTCCAAAATACCATTAACCAAGGCGTGCCCACGAAACTGGAATCGTGCCAACAAATGGATTTAAAAGAAATCAACGTAACGACGGTAAGGTCATTTTAAAAAGGAAACAACGCTTTTAATCGAAACAATCTAACATTCATTAAAGAATATTTTCAAGAATATGTATGGATACTCGTATCTCCATATACATGTCAAAGTAACAGATGTAGAGTATACACCTTTTGAACTTCCGAATAAAAAAAACCTTAACGATTTCCTCTGGCTATATTGCTAGAGAGTACTACATACCATAGTACACTTTGGAAAGTAAGGATCTATACGTACTTTGTTAAGGTGGGAAGTCAGTACAATTGGCATAAAGCGATTTTTGATTTGGTATTAAAAACATTAAAAAAGTAATGAATTTTAAGTATATCTATATGAATCATAAAATTATTCAGTTAGCTTCTTTGTCTTGAAAATCAATTAATAATATAAAATTGAGCGATTTATTTTTGAGTTCATTAGTAGATGAAGCCAGAACTACTTTAAAATATCAAATATATTAATAAATAAAATTAATTGTTGCAGAAAAATATTTAGAGACTTCAGCTCTTTTATTCTGTAAGACCTTCGTGATAGAAGAATGCAAGAACATGTAGGATATGAAGATACTTTTTCTTGACTAATAACTAATAATTACTGTTCATACAAGAAATTGTTAGGTAACAATTCATTATCGTTAATTAATTGTAGTATTAAATTAATCTGAAACAATTTTCGACATTCCAATCCAAAAGATCATCATCCCATCTTTTTTGTCAGTTAACTGACAGCTGAGCTCACTAATGTGACGTAAAATTAGCACAAAGTGCGTGTGGGGCCTTCTTCGGCTCAGTAGCTCAAATTGATGTACAGTATAAATTTATATTTATATATTAAAATATATATTGAAGTATAAATATCTGTATAAATTTATGTATATAAATTGAGTGTAAGCCAGCTGCTTTCAACTTCGACTATTTTGACAACTGCTATCATCATAATTTGCCTTCGGACAGTACGCAAATTATTATTTCGTAAATTTTATTTTTGAGAAGGAAACCGATTTCTTACACGCAATCTGAGATACTTTTTTTTGTGCTCAAAATCAATTTGACTGTGAACTTTTAATTTTGCAAATGAATTCACAATTTTTTCGCATAATAGAAACATTTTGAAAAATGATCTCTTGATTTTTACATTATATTGTATCGAATTCTACTGTTATAATTTTTTTTTTGCTATTTAATATAAAGTTTAGACACATTTCCGGTGTATTAAACATAAAAAAACAATTTATCAAAAACAATAATTTATAAAGTAAAGACTTTGAAATTAGTTCTACTAACTCTAAAGTAATTCAGATATTTTTTGTCGGAAATTTAAAGAAAAAACCTAAAACAATAAGAAGAATTTTGTGCTTTTCAAATGCTTCAATGCTCTTAACAAAATAAATTGATTTAATTTTTATTAAATGAAAATTTTTGTTAATAACTTTATGTTCAATTATGACGTTTAAAGATATCGGTATGGAAATATGGTGTGATTTCTTATAAAATACCTTTTGCTTATCATTATCGCCACTAAGACTTGGTATCATCCAAAAAATCTCTACGTTGACTCACTTTACTACGAGCTTTCCAACGTAGGCAATGAATTTTCTACTTACATATTTACATCAAATGAACATTGGGCATCCTATACTTCGAGCATTCAAAAGGGTACTTCCACCAATCACAAAAGGTTTTCAAATAAATCATATTCTTTTCGCACACACCAGCTAGATGTTCCGCCTACTGAAATTAACCGAACTAAACAGTAAGTTACTTTATGGAAGGCCCTCTTTCGACAAACAAAAATCACGCTCTACAAATCTCTTATTATGTCTGTCCTGTTGTATGTTGCAGAAGCAGATGAGAAGACGTTAGGAGCATTCGAGAGAAAAATTTTTCGGAAGATCTATGGTCCCCTACTTGTTGGCGACGAGTATCGAATTAGATAGAATGATGAGCTATATGTTCTATATCTCGACATTGACATAATTAAGCGCATATAAATGCGGCAGCTTGGTCATGTAGTGCGAATGCAAGAAAGCGCTCCGGCTAGAAAGGTATTTGATTCGGTACCCATAAGTAGAAAAGCCGGTAGAGGAAGCCCTTACCTTTAGTGGAAAGATCAGGTGATCCGTAATTTGGGAGCGCTCGGTATTACCAACTGGCGACAGTAAACAACAAATCGGGCTGACTGGTGAAGGCTACGTGACGCGGCCAAGGAAAACTCACTTCTGTATTGGCCAACTAAGTAAGTAGAAAGTCAAAATTAATTAATTATTTTATAGAAATAAATCAGAATTGTAAATACAAATTTGTATGGATAAATATTTAGCATATTATTATATATATATTTTTAAAGGTAACTGCATTGTACATAAAGTGCTCATTAAAGTAAAGTTATATATTTGATATAAACGAATATATAATTCATTAAAATATGTACATATTTGATTCTGTGCTTCTATGAAAAGCATAAAGTCTAAGTTATCATTTAAATTCAAATTGTATTATGAAAATTGACATTGATGTCATTCCATGAATAATATGCACTCTTTAGTTTGCGCTCCAGTGTTTCATTCTAAGTTATGGCCGAACACTGGACTATCTAAAACCTCACTTTTTAAACTACAGTGCTTATCGAACAATATTGCTGTTTTGTGTTTTGAGAGTGTGGTCAGTTCAGCTTCCATTGTTCTAGTTTCGGATATATGAATTCACCAATCAATATTAGATATTTTCTGTGGCCATCAGATACGCAAGAACATTCTTTGATATTAGTTTATTCATTTTTTCTTAGACCGCAGGGGGATTGTAGCATTTTTAAATTTTTTGGTGGTTTGCCTTGCCTTTAAGTTTTCTATGATAATTGAAGTAGTTCCATCTTCTGGGTTAAGCCGTGCATTACCTTTATATTCTTTATATCCTTATCCTTAGTCTTTATATCCTTATTCTTAGTTAATTTAAAAATTTTTAAAGTTTATTCAGTCTTTCCGAAAAAGCTACTCTTTCTTATAATGACAAAGAAGCTATTTTTAAAATTGAGAGGGTTTCGAATAGCAAAGAAAGAAAGGATGGACAAAAAAATTTAGTTAATTTACTTAAATTTCCCTGACCATGCAACGTTGTTTCGAGTATTCTCAAGTACTCATCATCGGTGGTCTTACAAAATATTCGATTTTCTTAATTAGTTTTTAGTCCGTATATAATTTGTTTGAATTGCAAGTTCCAGGCTCTTAGAAATCGTGCCTGTCAAATTAGAAGCGATGACTAAAAGTGTTTTTCCACAAGTAACCAAGGCTACACAAACTTTTCATGCTCAAGTTTCCGGTTTTTAAAATTAAAATTGATTTTAGTGTTAACTCACAAATTATAATAATAATATATTTCATTCTATTATATTTCGCTCGGAAAACGCAATAAAACTCTGTAAAGTAGGTTATATACTATTTTTTATTGACGCAACACGGCTTAGACACCTACTCTAAACCCAGAAGGCGGCACAATAGACCCGACGGTCGTAATATCACATCCCCTAACAAATTATTTATGTTGGGACGTTGGGAAAGCGCACCGTCCAACAAGTGGCCCCACTGAAGTAAAGGATTAGCCGAAGTAGACCACGAAACTACTTAGATCCTTTTTCGTCCTTCTATTCTCGGATGTCGTTATTGAGTTAAAGCTAGAGTGGCTTCCGTTCGCATAACTACATCTCTTGTTAATGCAAGCAACTCAATTAGCTTGTGGTTGCCTGCCAGTCATCAACAACTCAATGTTGTCTCAAGACAGTCTTCCTCCTACTTGCCAGTCCAGTACATTAACACAATAAATGCACCGCTGTCTCCTTTTCTTCTAGATATAGTCTGCAAGTGTCTTCCTCAGCAAGAGTTATCTTTTTGAGGTAATACTTTAAGTTGCCATATCCAGTAATTAGCGATCCCCTAACAACAATAATTATTACCATATATGATATGATAGTTAATTTCTTTAGAATTATGCATACATTTTTTAATAATTAATAAATATATTATTATTGTGATATACATTATAATTATCAAATTTGGTAAGTCACCAAACGCTTCCTCCATTCACTTTTAGGCAGACAAATCAAGCAAATCAAGCAAAGATCAGTTAAACGTTCAGTTTTGTTGTGTAATTATAGGCTTCATAATTCACTTGTTTGTTGATCTAAATATTTGTGTATTTTCTAAAGAATTTACCGAAGTAAAGGTTAACCTTTAAATCTAACTACTTTGTTAAGTCAATACAAGAGAAACCTAAAAGAACCCATGGAGAAGACCTTGTTATCATTTGACCTAATTTATTTTCAAGTCAAATATGAAAAGTCATACTTCAAAAATATAAAAATTGTTAATTAACATTTCCATAATTAAACAAATATAAAAAAAATGATTCATAAAATTAACGGAGATGAGTACATAGTGCTTCTGCTAAGACTGAGACTCAGACTCATCGTAAAACCGCCGAAAATATTTAAAGATAAAAACAACTATAACAGAAAAATAATTAACATTGAATTTGGTCAAAAACCTATTCGGCTCTATGGCTTAAATGTTTCGATAGAAGACAAAGCAGCACAAAAACAAAACAAAAGGTAGCTGTTACCTTTTCAAGAGCCGCTACCAAAAACGTTAACTGCAAATCTTATATTTTTAACATTGTAAATTTGTTAATTACTTCTCATTGATAATGGCCTCTAAGTCATTTTGCGTTTTGATACGAAAATATATTATATTTCTCTTATGTGTCACGTATTCCCAAAAACATCACCACAATTCGCACTTAAATCGAACTTATCACAGCAACAACAGCAACAACAACACCAGCAGCAGCAACAACAACGTCAGCAGCAATGAAATATATTTTTAAGTATCGTCAATATTTGTTTGAGGTTAATTGCGCCAGCAACATGTCGAAGCCACTGTTGCAAGTACTTTTATCAAAGATAACAACAGATTGAAAGGTCACCACAGTCACCTTAGGGTTAAGCTTCTTCATTATTGAAAAGAGAATTATTATTAAAAATATATATATTATATTTATATTTTTAGATTTCTGCTTCGACAACAAAAGATAAAATTTCAAAATCCACGAAAACTATCAAAAGCCGAATTTATTCCAAATTATATATAAAATATACCTCATCTGGCGGTGTAGGTGTTAATTTTTGTTTAAAGCTTTTTAATTACACTTTAATTTAAAAGCAATTTATTAACAGTTTAATTAAAACGTTATTTATTAAAGCCATTAAGCAAAATGCACAGTTTCCTAGTTCTGCGAAAATAAATTATTATTATTATTATTAATATTCATAATATCGTATTAGTGTTAAGTATTCTGTTGCAGATCTATAAATATTTCA
>NC_051847.1:80097900-80125684 GCF_002237135.1 Teleopsis dalmanni | reverse complement strand
CACAATCACAATCAGATACTTGCACGCACACAAACATACGCAAAATACTCAAAGTACACACATCCACACATCTACACATCTGCACATCCACACAATTACACATACATTAAAGCAACAATCGCAGACTGAGAAAAATTTGTTGCTACATAGTCGTGTCGTGCTGCTGCAAAATCAATTTACAAACATTTTCCGTTTTGGATTTTCTCGCAATTATCTTCTTTTTTGTGTTTTTTGTTTTTTTTCCAAATCACACAAAAAAACACACAATTTTCCGACTGTCTCTGTTTCTGTTTCTGTTCTATCTGCTGCATTATACTCAGTGTTAAATTGATTTAAAAAGGCTAAGAACAAAAGAATCCAAATACATTATTTTCACAATGTGCTACTTCAATTAACTGAATTCGGTTTAAATTAAAAAGAAGTCCTTTCGGCATCGATATCAACGGTGCTGTAAATTATTGATTCGATTCTACTCTACACAGATCTACTCGGACTCGGACCACTTTTGCTGTAAGTAAACGTTGCTTTTACTGCTCTATTGTGTTAAATCATTTTTTTTTTGTTTGTTGTTTATTACTAATTGTTTTTGTTTATTTTTATCTGAAGTAAATATATTTTTATTATTAATTTTATATTGTTAAAATTTGTATTTAAATTTTCTGTCTTTTTTTAAAATTTTTTGATTTGTATTTTCATGAATATTTTTATTTGCAATTTATTTCTTTTTATTTTTATAATAAATTTAATTTAACAATTAATTTCACTGAATATATGTTTCTATTTGAAAACTCTTAAGGCTTTTTTTTAATAATTTTTTTGTTTTTTATATTTGCAATTCGTTATTAATTCAAATAAAAATATTTTCATAAGAAATTATTTAAGTTGTTTTATTGTTTCATATTTTTATTTATTTATATTTTTAATTATTTGTATTTGTATTTTATTTTCCTTTTTTTTTTTATTTTTCTTTGTTTTTTCTCAACTTTTTTTTTTATATATTATCATTGTTATTTTTATAATATATTTATTTCAATAATTAATGTATTTCTACAAAGAATTATTTAAGTTTTTATTGTTTTTTATTTGAATTTATTTTCATTTTGATTAATTTTTTTATTTTGTATAATATAAATAAATTTTAATTTATATATATTATATTAA
Organism: Teleopsis dalmanni; assembly: GCF_002237135.1. Lineage (NCBI taxonomy): Eukaryota > Metazoa > Arthropoda > Insecta > Diptera > Diopsidae > Teleopsis > Teleopsis dalmanni. The sequence goes on along the minus strand of NC_051847.1, from coordinate 80,124,523 downwards.
TTTTAATATAGTGTTTAATTCATATTTATTCACAATTTTTGTTAATTATTTGTTCAATATCTTATATCTAAATAAAGTTCTATTTATATTTTGTATACGAAGTATATTATTTTTATTGTTTTATGTTTTTATTTATTTACATTCTTTGTTATTTACATATTTTAAAATATAAAATATAATAAAATATTAAAGTAAAATAATATATAATTGAATCAATAAATAAATGAATATTTATTTATTTGTACTTTATATATATATATACTTATTTTTATTTATTTATATTTTGTTTTGCTTGTTTTAAAATTTTTTTAAAATAAATTTAAGTTAATATATAATTTTCTCTGTAATTCTGGAGAAGTTTCTACGTATATTGTTTTTAAAAAATATATTATGCGTGTTTTTCCTTTAGTATTATTTTTAACATATTTATTGTTTAATATTTTATTTAATAAAATTTTTATTTACTTATACTTATATTTATTTATACATTATTTTGCTTTTTCTTGCTTTTTATAATAATTATAATTTAAGATATATTTGTTGATGGTTTTGTTACTTTATATTTTACATCGCATTAAAGTTTCATATAAGAAAGATATTATTTTTTATTTTTTTTTATTATTATTGAATTGAACAAACTTTATTTTTTGAAGTTATAGTTATTTCATTTATAATTCATTGTTTTAATCACCAAATTTTATTTAAATATATTTGAAAAATTTATAGAATAAAGTAAATCTTTTTAATTTAATGAATAATCAATTTATTTTTAATCATTAAACTCTAAATTCATTACATTTGAATTTAAATTAATATTAAATTTTATAAATCAACATAACTTTAATTCTTAAAATTGTAAACATTTTTTATTTATAATTATTAAAATCTAAACTTCTAAAATTTGAATATAATTCAATATCATATTCTAAAAATCAATTCAAAATCTACTTAACTCTTCATTCATATTTTATTTTAAAACTTATGAAAGGTGCTAAGATTAATTTAAATAAATTTTTATTAATTATGTTATATATAATTTTATTTAGATAAAATTTTGTTTAATTAAAATACAAAATAAAGTTGCTTTAATTTCAATATATAATAATTTAAAATATTTTTTAAAGAAAGAACAATTAAAAATTGATATAATTCTTAATTTAGTTAATTTATTTTAAATTATATGAGCTTGAGTTTATTTTACTTAAAATTTCCAAATTTTTTTTATGAATTAAAATACTCATTTTAGGTTTAATTGTATGTATACAGAGTTGCGTCTCAGTTTCCTGTTTAATATTTCCTTTTATTTTTATTTTTTTGTTTGTATTTACACTGGAAAATTTCATCACAAATAAATGGTGAAAAATACATTTTGAAGTTTTTGTTTCATTCTCGTCGCTCTTAATATTTGCATAAATTTCCATAAAAAAAGTGTGGCGTAGCACATAGTAGAAAGATTAAGGGGAGGAAAAGTATTGCTTTTATTTGCTTCAGTCAAATTTAATCTCAAAATTATACCCGAAAATTAAATTAAAAATTATTACTCAATTATATTTTATTTATACAGTTCTCTAATATTAAAATTGAAATAAATGAAAATGCAGGTATTTCCTACTGCTATATAATACTGCTATGTTGATACTTGAGAAACATTCCTTCAATTAAATTATATATTTTCAGAAATATTCCTACTAACATTTATATAGATGTAATCCTTAATATTACCGTATTAAATTTCATGTTGTAATCTTATAACTTTCTTATAAATAATTATTCATATTTAAGGTAGTAGTACTTTAAGATTAAAAGTATTTGTTAGTTATATGTATTTGAAAATTATACTAAATTTTTAATAAATTCAAATATAAAAATTAATTTTTTAAAACTATATATAAAAAAACACTATAATTTTAAATATTTTGTTTTTTTGTCTAAAGTATTTACACATCTAATTTTTTCAAAATATCTCAATATGTTTGATGAAAGCTAAAAATATACATTTAAAAATGCTTTATTTATTGAACTAAATAAATCAAGTCCTATATAAATATTCTTATTGCTTTCTAATGAAGTATGGTATATAAGTATATAATTCAACAAGTATAATCAATAGAAAGGGTCCTTTTTTATTGCTTTGACATAAAAATAAATTTGTTTTGTTCTGAACAAATAATAGCAATAAAAATAGATATTTTGGAGCATTATTAAAAGCTAACTTGAGATGAAAAGTAATCTCAAGATTATATAAAATATATTTTTTATATAAAAATAATATTCATACAATATAAAATCGAATTAATATAACTATGATATATTGTATTATTGCCGTACTCATACATAATTACACAAAATAATTTTAGTTTTAATATATAATAATTTAACAAAATTTGTTAAATTGTTATACGCATAAAAATGTGTATTTATTTTTAATTAAATAAGTTTATTCATCTAATTATTATCTTGTTTTGGCTTAATAATTACTAAATAATTCTAGTAATGATAAAATGATTTATTATTCCGACAAATGATTTATGATTTCTACTGCAGATTATTCTTCACACATCTATCATAAGTTATTTACTAATAATATTAATAATAATTACCATCAGAATTAATTAGAAGCTATTAAATTGATTTCTTAATTTTTGTTTCAATTTTTATTGAAAGACTCATGTGTCTATAATTATCAGTTTTAGCTTTAACGTTCTTGATTAGTACGAAGAGACGGTATGATTTTCCAATAATAGTCAGTCTGTGTTTTTTAACACCTACTAGTTTCATACATTTTTCAATAGATGAATAGAATGATAACATATAAACTCTTTGTGGACAGATAGACCTCGAATCGGTGCCAACAACATTCAATTACTGAGTTCAGTTATGTCTGAATAACTGAAATAGAAGGACATGTATCTGTAACAAACATTTTATATTGTTTATTATTTCTAAAATCATGTAATATTACTATATCATTTATTACATGTAATAGTATTGAAAATCTAACCTAGTGTACAGACTAAAACACCCGCTCTTCGAAAAGACTTTTCTCCTCTCGTAATCGCTTTCAAATTACTTCGAGAAGGGTCTCTTTTATGTTGGCATTTCAAGCCATGCCCATTTGATTTTTGATCTGTATCCAGATCTCCATTGTGTTATCGCATTATCTTGGTGTCAGCACTATTTATAAGCTTAGTTTCTGCTTTTCTTTTCTAGGTCTAATTTCTGTTTTGAGATACTTTAATAAAATACGAAATATTTATTCGACAACTGAAGTGAAGCCAGAAAAGTTTTGAGAACTTGTTTCAGATATGACTCTATCGTTCGCCAGTTCTCTGAGTTCGCTTTCATCTCTTTCACCATATTTTCGGGATTTGTTGATCAAATCTAGGCTATTGTCTCTTTTCTAAATGGTAGCCACATATTACAGTAAAAAAAGGTGTGTTCTGTGTGGTCATAGTCTCCGTCGCCATAAATAGAGTAGGTTAGATCCAACTTTCTCATGCGATACAGATACTTGTGAAAACAACCATGTCCGATTAGCATCTGAGTGAGCTAGTAATTTGTTTCTTTCGATTGCCATTTGATTCACTTGGTTATATTTGGTATCATTCTAGCTGTCCATCTTCCTTACGTTCCATCAGCTAATCATTTTGCAATGTGTACATTAGACTGGCCATAAGTTGTATGGGAAAAAATTTTTTTTTGATTTTTATATGTTTCTGCTTGTTAAAATATTCCTTTTGATGATAAATTAGGGAAAATAAAATTTCAGATCGATCGCATTGTGCCAACCCGTGCCGAGTTGAGCTCAAAGTTGTAAAATTACCTCAATATAGAAAAAGTCATCAAAATTACTACTTTGCTCGTAAAATATATTACTAATAGTTTTATTTCAGGAATATTTTTGACTAATTTACATTATTTATATGTTTTCACCTAATTTATACTCTATTTTGTTTGTTTTCCAAAGCCTTAATCATCTTTCCTTTAGTATCCAGTGGAACTTCAGAGTCGAAAAATGCTGAGCCAACTGCTTCTTCTGACAAATACCATAAGTGATTTTTGAATTTTTCTAATAAAACTGCTAAAATTCGTTTATCAAAATACTGGATTGCATCTTTAATTAGTTGTAAATCCCTACGTGGCGCTTCAATTGCGTGCTGGCATGTTAACTAATACTGTATGTAATAGCGAGTTAGAAAAATACAAATATTGCGTATGGCGTTTAATTCTTTTGCCGTCAGCAAAATGCTTAAAAATTGAAATTTCTGGAGCCGATGAGATACCAAAATTCAGTTCAAAAACAGCTTTTAGAAATATTTCGCTGATATGACGGCAGCATGAGGAAAAAGTAATTCACGCCCCAATTTCTGCTCGAGCAAAAAGGCGGCACCCTTGTGAATACCAGTATTAGAACTTGTTGTATCAAAGCAAATAAATTCAACTAAGTTGTCTAATTCCCAAGTAATTAAAAATTGATCAATTGCATGTGCGATTTTGTTACCAGTGCTGTTATCTAGTTTCGAAATACCAAGTATATTTTCGGTTTTTTCTCCTGTGACGACAAGAGCAAGTCGATCAACCTTTTCTTTACCCTTCATTTCTGGTAGAAGTTTTCCATCCCAATGGAATACAAAAACTTGAAGGATCTGCAATTAAATATCTTAAATAAAACTTAAAAAGTAAAAACTTTAACTAATTTACATCGAAATTCTTCAAAATATCATGCGCTTTTCTGCGTCGGTATTCTTTTCTCATCAGGTGGACAGTTGTACGATTCAGAACAAGATCTTCTATGCGATGACCTAAAGCAGCTGCTGTTGCACTTATGAAATGAATCGCATCTCTAGTAGAAATTTTAGATTTATCCATTCAAGCAAGCATTCTACCATCAATGAAATGTATTTTTCCTCGTAAATGACTATTTGGTATTCCAATTATAATATCTTCTTCTATTGCTACTTCCGAGGACGATGGATATTCCATAAAATCTTCACTATTATCGCTATGCTCAATATCGAGTCTAGAATCTGTCGCTGCTATTCGAAAAATATACTTTCATGTATGATTATTGAAAACAAATAAAGAAACGTCAATCATTGATTCTTATATGTTATTACCTGGAACGCTTGTACATAAATCTTCCATATATTGCTGTTTACGTTTATCAAGTTTCTCCAATAGTTCTAACTTGCGCTTTTCTTTTGGTGATAATTTTTTATCAATGCCTGCTATGCTTCCTGGTCGGCCTTTCCTTCTTTGTTGAATCAAGAAATCTTTATCATATTGGATATTCATTGTTTTAACAGCAGTAGATACTGCGATATCGAATATAAAATGTTCTATCTTTTCACGGAACTCTTTTTCTCTGATTCGGCATTTTTCGTGTGGAGATTTGCTACTTTTTTGTAATAACCTCCACTCATCGTACAATTTTTGTAATTTTTTTTGGCAATTAGATTCAGTTAGAGTAGGAATACGAGCCTTTTGCCAAAATGGTAATACGGAATCAATCACATTTCTAAAACTTCGTTTCAAGGTCTTGTATTTAACACGAATTTTATAGAAAAGCAGTTGAAGTAACATACTTGCTTCATTGACGGCAAGTTTGCTCCAAAGACTTCACTTTCACATTTTCCTATTAAAAATACCATATATTATCATCATCGGATCTAAGCCGCTTTAGAGATGATTTTGATTGCAAAGATGAAACGGAATCCATATCAATTCAGATTAATTTTCGCAACGTAAATGATCAATTATCGTTAAACTTTTTTCTCATTGTCAATTTGACAGTCAATAAACAACTATAACAGCAATGTTACTACTCAGCTTTCGTAATACGAAATTCATGTCAGTGTTGCAATTTTTACTTCGTATCAAAAATTATGTAGGGAATATAAACAGACGTAAGTGAATTCAATATCATAAAGTAAAAACATTTAAATAATGTAAATTAGTCAAAAATATTCCTGAAATAAAACTGTTAGTAATATATTTTACGAGCAAAGTAGTAATTTTGATGACTTTTTCTATATTGAGGTAATTTTACAACTTTGAGCTCAACTCGGCACGGGTTGGCACAATGCGATCGATCTGAAATTTTATTTTCCCTAATTTATCATCAAAAGGAATATTTTAACAAGCAGAAACATATAAAAATCAAAAAAAAATTTTTTACGGCCACTCTAATGTACATTGTACATACATTAGAGATACTGGTAAAATCAGCTCGTCACAATATTTTAACATGTAGTGTACATTAGTATAGAACGTACCCTACATTGTCATGTAATTACTAATTGATAGTATGACTACAGATATATATTTTCTAATGTGTAGTCCTGTTTCATTTGAAATGTTTAATTCAATAATGCTTTTATAAGTCCGTGAGATGATTTTTTTTGCTATATAAAACCACAGTATACCTCTATATCAATTACTTCTTCCAACAATCCCTTTTAAAATATGAAATCTAACTTTTGTGAGTCTAAACTTTTTGATTTAGTTTTATTAACTTTGGATACATTGAGCAAAAGAATATATTTAAAACAACATGTAGTAGATTATAATTTTGAAGATACGCAATGGAACCTAAACTTTTTCAATTAGTGTTTGTGACTTTTGATCCATTTATCAAAAGAGTTACAAAACATTGACTTCACTTGATCAATGATTTTTCTTATTCTGGATCAATTATTTAATTAATATTATTTAATTTTTTAATTAAAATCACTTCAGTGATCAATAATAATTTTAAGCATAATTTAATTTAAGCATAATATGACAAATAATCAAGACAAATATTTTTTTACCAATGCAGTAAATAAATTAATACAATCAAGCCATCAAGCTATGTTAATAAATTGTACAATATTATGCCTAAATATTAATTATAATTATGTGACCATAAAATATAAAGAAAATATTGAAAAATTGAAGACGTCAACATGCTTTACTGAAGTAATGAAGTCCCACAATGGGTGTGGTAGCCTGTGAACGAGTTGCAAAAATTCATATTAATAGCCAATTTAGATTTATATACATTGCTAAGTAAACTTCTTCACTTCACTGAGATTAACAGTCAATGGTGAACTTTATTCGAGCACAGCCATTAAAATAAATAAAAAAACAAAGTGACAGTGATAAAAGTGATAAAAAGTACTAGCTGATCGCATTGTTTTGTTTCCTAAAATTAAAAATTGATCACCAGTGTTCACTATGTGGTTTGAAATTTAAATACACATGACATTAATATAATAAACACATTTGGCGTAATAGATCTCATAATTCATCATCATTATCAATTCGTGTATCTCCCATTGGAGTATAGGTATGTTCCAAACATCTGTTTTTCGCCAAAATCATAAGATCTTTTCACGTTTTTCCGTACTTCTCGATTTCCTTTTACAATGTCCTCCATGTGATTGTAGAACGCCCCCTTATATGGCTGCCTTGGGAGTTCCAAATAAGAGCTTGTCGACAAATTTCCGTGACGTCCTTTCCAAATGTGTGACCTAGCCACCACCATTTTCGTAGTTTTATATAATTGGCTATTGGTTCCAATTTACATTTTTCATATAAATCGGAGTTACTGATGATAGTTGACCACCACACCTTGAGAATATGTCGAAGACATCTTTTGACGAAACTTTATATTTTATCAGCAAAAAAGTTGTTCAACAAAGTTTCAATAAATGCCTATTCTTTTTCATCAATAAAGTTTTGCAGAATACTGTTGTAGACAATGTGAAAGACGATAGATCAAAGTAAGCATCCTTGGCATAGTCATGCGCTGATTGTGATGTTATCTGAGAGTTTGCCATTATAAAGCAGTTGAGGTCAACGTATTGCACTACTTTGGATCTGAGTGCCTCCGAAATACCGCCGCGGTGATTGCTGTCAAACGCGGTGTTGTTGTCAACAAAAACAAGTTGGAGTGTGGACTGCCATTTATTCAGATATCATAATTGGCTCTGTATAATTACCTTGTATATCTGACTAATATTAACTTCTACTAATACGAAATATTTTCTTTTTTCTTCTATATTAAATTTAAATTTAACATATTTAATATATTTAAAAGCAGTATTGAGTTTTCTAGTTGAAATGCTTTTTGAAACGCTTATTGAGCATGTGAAAGTGTTTAAACATCATTACACTAATGTCTACTGCAATTTAATAGAACTACGTACGTAGCACGCAAAAACCATAACTGATTAAAGTACTCAGTTTCATATTGTTTAGTAATAAATTACAATGTAGTATGAGAACTAGAACATTGTCACTCGTATTTCTGTAAATCCCTACGAGTGTAAAAAAAGTAGTAGTAACCATGTTTACATTACTAAACGTCTTTAAAATGATCAATTACTTATAAAATTGCGTTGATAATTATTGTGTGTTTAAAGACCGGTACTCAAATATAAGGAATATTGCTATTGGCTCATACCATACACTCGTGTGTTGCGTTTACATATCGAAATCCTTAAACGTAGTACCTATTTAGCGTTATTATGCGTTTACCTAATAAGTCTCACGGGAATTTTAAATGCGATAATTTGTAGCACATGTTCGTTAAGTACCAAGTTCTATGCCGATGTTGCTTGGAACAACGGCTTGAACAACAAACAACCTAGATATATGAAATTTCTGTTACATTGCTTCACATTTATGACAACAAATTGAAGTAGCTTTGGTTTTTATTGTTTAACTTATCATTATCGAAACAATTGAGTGTCAATTTATTTGTGTATTGATTGATTTACCACATAAAATATATTAGTGTTGTAATATACACTAGGCTATTATAGTTTCCATACGAAAGTTTCTAATTTAAAGGCAAATAAATGTGTTTAAATAAATATAAAAAAATATTAAAATGAGTCATTGAAGTGATTCAAAAATAATAAACATAATCTATACTATATTAAACCAATGATGGAAAGCTTTTAAATATTTGTGAACAGCATAATTAAGGAATCAATATTTTTTAAAAAATTTTGGGTAATTTTTAAACATTCATGGATGATATTTGTATATCACCAAATTGGTATTATACTTTCTATTAATAATGCAATAATGTCAATAAAATTAGTGAAATTATGAACAAAGAATTTAAGTCAAGACATATGTGGGTTAAAGGACACATCGGTATTGAGCAAAACGAGAAGGCAGATGATCAAAACAAGATGGCAGGATCAAGCCATAATTTCTTTGGTCCAGAGCCCAAAATACGATTGATTTACTACATGACGGCAGTCTATGTCCATAAGTGGATAACCTCACTTCATCTTAATAGATGGAGAGAGTTGAGCACTTGTAGACAGACCAAACTCATGTTGCCGAAACCGTGGGCCAGGGAAGCGATAAAAATTCTTAGCTATTCGCACTCAATAACAACATCCGAGAATCGAAGGACGAAAAAGGACCGAAGTAGTTTCGTGGTCTATTTCGACTATTTCCTTCAACTCAGTGGAGCCACTTGTTGGACAGTGCGCTATCCCAACATCTACACGTCTGACATCCTATTACTAAGTCCTTCGGTATTATCATTATACACAGATGACACATGCTTGTTATATTCTGATAAACTTGCCAGAAATGTGACTAACATGATGCAGGAGCATATTAATCTCATTCTGGGGTTCTTCCATAAATGGAAAATAAAAATTAACAATGACAAAACTAAAGCCCTATTTATTACACGTAAACACAGGCAACATCCACCGAGAGTAAGAGTTGGTGACATCGTGATTAATTGGGAGGATAGCATTAAATACTTAGGTATCACGCTTGATAAGCGATTCACTTGGCATAAGCATATACAACTCAAAAGAAGCAGTTGCGCTAAAACACTGCAACGCTTACAACCACTTTTCAAACACAACAACCTTAGTGTGAAGAACAGAAAACTGATCTATAGCCAGATAATTAGACCAGCATTACTTTATGGGTGTGTCGTGTATAGCAAAGCTGCCGACTCCACTATACAAAAGCTACAAGTCGCTCAAAGTCAGGCTCTCCGAAGACTCTTCAAAGTGCCTTGGTACATCCGCACAAACAACATGCTAAGAGACCTTAGAATAGACCCGATCAAAAAATACATGAGGGACAGAGCCCTGAAGTTATATGCGAAAATTGACAGGTTATCCTACTTATCACTATCTAATCTTAGAGTAATCACTCTCCGCACGGGGAGGTACGCAGATCTTAGATCAATCAATAATTATGAAGCTTATGAGAGATATATAAAGTAGTCAATGAGATGGGTGGGACCCTGTAGTACCCTCAGCTAGCAAAGAGTAAAAGTGACCAGTTGCGCTGACTCGAAAAAAGGATCAACATACATACATACTATGATAGTACTTATTAAAAAAAATTATTAATAAACAAAATTTTTTATATATTTAAAATATATATTATTTGACGTATAAACTATATTTCTGGTTGACCATCGTAATAAATCGATAGGTATATACTAGAACTACTAGATTTGAGTTCAAATCCAACAAAGAAATGGTTCCAAAAATTTAAAAAAAAATTATTTTTTACTTATATTAAGATCTCGATACAATCAAGTGTGCTAAGATGCTAAGATAATTATTAATAAATTATGTTAGAAAATAATATACTGTCCTATATTAATATTTTAACAGTTAATTATAATAAAGTTCCATCCAAAAATGTTTTCTTGATCTTCTGTAGTTGTCAATAATTTTATGCATATAAAAATGGATCTTAATTGAAGAAAAACATTTATTAACATCAAACTTATTTTCATATTTAATAATACATTTTAAATACAACACTTCAAATTCTTTAATCCACTTATTTATATTCTCTATATTCGAGGCAAGACATTTAATACTAATAAATGCCAATTACAAATATTACTTTAAACAAAGCTAATATCTGTGCCCACGCGTATACCCTGGACTACGATGGCTGTCTCTTCAAGAAAAACAAACTTTTATGTCATTTATAAATGAAACATTTTCATTTTAAATTACAAAAGCGTAATTTGCATAAGAATATGAGAAGCCCCATTAAAAGTGACATTTACCCCCTTCAATTTGTAGTTTTGTAAAGTGTAATGAGTTGTCCACTTTACAATTATTGCGCTCTATGACATCCTCACCCTCAAATGCGCAATCCCATTAAAATTGTTTAAATTTTCGTGAAATCGCTCTCGTATGACAATGTGGGGCACGATTTGTGGAGCTTGTGGCACGCGCCAGTGTCAGATGACGTATAGCGGCACTACACACGATACGATATGTTCCATATAACGACGATTTAATATTTAATAAAAATGATCAAACTGAAAATGAAAGAAAACAAATAAATTTAACAACTTAACAGCGTAAAATTTAATTTAAAAATTATTCATATCGAATAAGTTTAAAACGACTAAAACGCTATAGAATTTTTAATAAAGATTAAGTTGGATAGAGTGCAGCTTACACGGAAAACTACAGGGAGATATTCCCCCAGAGATTACGATTAGGTTTGTGCGTTCATTATGAGTCAGTAGACAACTATCTCGCGTTTGTTATAATAAAATTTTTATTGTTTGTAACGTGATTGATTACACTTATGTTGGTTGATTGCTTATTAACTTATATATTCGATAAGAAAATTGAGTTTAAATTATTTTAGTAGACAAATCGAATACAATTTTATCTAATCAATATTCGTAAAAAATTCTTAGTACATTTTAAGTTCAATTCAAATCAAACAAAGTTGACCAAATCGGTCAGATAAAAGCTGTTCTAACAGTTGGCCAAAAAGATATTTCAGTTATTGGTATAGACACTGGTAAAGACATTCCCAGATATATGGAGTTTATTGTACAATTATTTTCTAGTAAAATAAATTATATACATTCCATCACCTATTAGTAATTAAAGATATTTTTATAAAGTAATAGCATTTTTTATTCAATTTATTTGTTTATTAATTTTATTGTATTCTATTTTATCACCATTCATTCAGTATTTTATATTCAAAGATTCACATCTAAAAATATAATATAAACAAAAATGTTAAAATGATTACTATTATACAATAATTAATGTCATTAAATTAAATCTCTAATATTTAATTAGCCGATTGAGTATTCTAAGGGGGACGCTTGAAATAACATTTTTATTAATAAAATTACTTTATCAATTTGAAATACCAAATGTTCACACCGCCGAATTACGCCAAATTCTAATAGAAACGCCTCTACATTATATAAATTACTCATTGTAATTCACAATTATAATTATAATTATTTTTATTGAATTTTTTTTTTTTCGGCAAAGGTAAATAACATATATATGTATATGTTTTGATGACCTTAGTGGATTACAAAGCATTAAGTTTCATCAAGCTATTTGAAAATAGTCATACAATGCGGCTGTAATCGATTATATGTAGTATAGTTTTAAATTTTAACTGTAACATATTCTGTCTAATTTTTAAAGTCAATTATAAGATAAAAGTAAATCTTCTTAATAAAAACTATTTTTTAGTAGATAGATTTTTTTACATATCTATTTACAAGTCGCACTTTGCTTACAGTAAATAGTATTACGTTTATAGATTTTAGATTTCGATATCTCTTCATTTCCACTGTAAAATCTCTATACTTTCGTTTCTTTCTTCGTATGCTTTCTTTAAGTTTCCCTTAACTGGTATTGTTATATCATTAATAGCCCCAACCCTGTTTGATTTATTAATTATTATTAAATCTATATATCTTATATTCGTATTGTTGTTTATAGGTTAGGTTACTGGGGCCGTCCGAAGACTCACTTAGACCATGAGGTCCATTGTGATACCCTAAGAATTTGACACCTGTCCCTATTACCACTTGGTATTGGCTACAAAGCCATTGACACGAGCTATGGAAATAGAATCTAGCTCTCTTAATGAATAGAAAAAGTGCGACCCTAAGTAGGATAGTCTATGTCTTGCGAAGGCAGGACACTGTAGCAGAAGGTGTGTTGGTGATTCCTCCTCATCATCCTCAATGGAATGCCTACAATGTTGTTGTTTATAAATATTCAATAACTTTTATTGAAATATCCTGATTAATTATGATTTTTTCTGATATATTCTTTAATGTGCAACCATATAAGATATGGTCGATTGTTTTTGTTTTGGTCTTCATGAATGTTGCAAATTGTCATCCACACTTTTCAAAATGTGTTTCTTATATTAGTCCCTAAATATTACAAGGGCTTGTACTGCAATCTTAAATGACTCAATATTCTCAAAAAAAAATGTTTGACTATCAACGGATGTAATCGCTTTTGAATTGTCTAAGGAATTGCCCATATTATAATTTAATAGATCCGTTTTTTTTTTCACATTATGTTTGTAATCTATGTTATGGAAACGGGCTTAAGGATTCAGTCATCCGTAGTTATCATCTGCTTTTTTATTGTATTTATCAATTCGAGACTGTTTGAATTTGTCAGAGAATTAATTCCTAGTTTGCGTATCAAATAGTCTTCGTTCTCCTTCTTTGGCGAGGTATCGCTATTTATTTGATGTAAGATTTTAAAGATATAACTATCTATATGATTATATGGATCAGTTTCCAAAACTAATAGGTCAAAACTAAAATATGGTAGGTATTTACTGCCGTTATAATATTTTTTCACTTCAATTGAATCTTTACAATTTTGTACGCTCTGGATTTGAATTTTAGACTTCTGTAAAAAGTACTATCTAAATCCCGATTGTATTTTTTATAATTTATTCTGTAAATAAATAAAATAAAATTTAGAAAAAAAATAGTAAAACACACAATTAAATCTTAAAATATGCATCATCAAGAAAATTAATTTTCTAATACTAAATATTTAAATACCAAATAATACCATTTTTTACTGTTGTTAATATTTATTTTTACAAATTGTTAAACAAAAATGTTTTTTCAATTCAATTTTCTTTAAATTACTTTACATACAACAAATTTATAAACAAATGTCAACACATTAATTGAAGTATTTGGAAAATAAATTACTGAATAAATATTGATTTTAAACGGAAGTATTTGCTGCGCCGCAGTTTAAGAAAATATTCGCAATGGAATATAAAGCAAAAAATAACTCAATAAATTAATAGAATTTAATTAAAACAATAGCCACTAAATAACAATAAATTGCAATAAAACAGAATTGTTTTATGATAAAATAAATATTTAGAAAATACGCAAAGTCTATTAACATTTAAGAATAATATGTGTTCCTACATTAAAATAAACTATTCTATATAAATATAATCATTATTAACCTAATTAATTACTTAGAGTAGTGAATATAAAAATATTTATGACTTAGTATATAGTAGCGTTAAATGAGCAATTACTACTAAATAAAGAAATTACCTCGACAGTGGCTCTATCCATCTCCCCATCGATATGGCATACAAAATAGAAACAAAGATGAATGTCAAAAATGCATCACGCACTAGAAGGCGGATTGTCCAAAAAGTCCATAAAATCATGGAATCATTTGTCGAGTCCGACAACCGTTTAGAACCATTAGAGTAAAACTGGATACAAAAAGAAGCTCGGTGTGTGGGTGTCACACGAGTTAACGCAAAACAACCTTATGGATCGAATTTTCATCTTCGAATCGCTATTGAATCGCAATAAAATCGATCCATTTCTGAAGCGATTGGTGACTGGTGATGCAAAGTGGATCATGATTACTTACCACAATGTCAAGCGAAAACGGTCGTGGTCGACACGTGGTAAGCCGGCTGACACGTGACCAAGCCAGGATTGATGAGCAGAAAAGTTTTATCTACTATGAGCTGCTCCTCTACGGCAAAACTATAAACTCAGAATTGTACTGTAAACAATTGGACCTGAATTGGACTGAAGATAACAATCGTTCAGAAACGACCAGTTTTGGACAATAGAAGAGGAATTGTCTTCCATCAGAATCCAGACCATACATATCAATAATGACTCCGGGAGCAGCCAAAAGCTGTGGGAGCTTGGTTGGAAAGTTTTTATGACCCAACTGATTACTATCTGTTCTTGTTCATAGCAAACGAATTTTTAATAAAAACGAGGACTTCCATGAGAGAAACATAATGAAATTATAATGGTATCAGCGTTTAAGCAAATGGTATGTTCTTCATTTGACAACTTACAAATGCAGTTGTAGACTTTGACAACTATATCTTTTTATGGCAAAATAAAATTCAAGAAAATACTACAAATAGATAAGAAATCAAAAAAATGAAAAGTCTAAAACAAATGTTATAAAATTGTTGCCACTATAGTAGAGTTCATAAAATGGACTACGATAAGTTAAATGTTATGCACCCAATAGACATTAAAATCTGACGATGACGTAGAACTATTGTTATAGGTTATCAAATATAGAGGAAAAAATTATATTTTGCTTTTTTAAATAACTAATATGAAAAGTAAATTTATAATAAAAAAAAATAATAAATGACTACTTTAATTTTCACAGAATATTTTCTATAACAAAAATAATGAGATTCTTTATTACTATATCAATGCAGTCATTGGAATTAACACTCAACAAAGATAGAGTAACTTATAGAATATTGTAAAATTCTCCAAACATAAAAATAAATTCTTTGAAAAACTTATCAACTCAAGTTCAACACGAAGATCAAATGTCTCAAATGAAACCTTATATTTATAAATCACCGTTGATGCATTCATATTTAAGATAGCGGAAAAAAGATTTATTACTGATCATAACCTCACACATTTCATACTTTTTTATAAATTATTTCATGATACATAAAATACCATGAACTGAACTGCAATAAAAGAAAATAATAAAAATATCAAACAAATGAATGGTAACCTTCCAACTTATCAAACCAAAGACGAAACAAAAGGGAGATAAGAAAAGGGAGTTGTATAGGGCTTGTTGCAATAGTAAATCGAAAACACAGAAGGAATTAAATAATAATCTTGAAGATTCTATCTTTTATATTATGTTTTAATAACAGTAAAACAATAAAACGATATTCGTTGCAACCTTTCCCTTTACGCTATATATCGATATATAATTCACATTTCATACAGTGAATATGCCATCCCTGTATGAAATATCTTACCATATTTGCACAATATATATTAGAAGATTTTGATTACTCGGACAAAGCATTTTGTTTTTTATGCAGCTTACTTCTCGAAATAACCAGTCAACTAATATACTGACTGATTGCACATGGTGGTACAAACATCGATAATTCTGAACGCTCTAGTCGACAAAATTCGGACCAAAAATATAAAAATATGCACAAATTAGTTCTGAAATTATCTTAAGTCAAATTGCGGGAGATGAGTGACATAAATTTTTTAAATTTGAGCATGCATAACATAATTTCCTAGTGGGCGCTTGTATTTCTCTTCAAATCAAATCGATTAAAACGAGGTTAAAATTAAATGAATTGCACTTAGAATTCCTTTTCCACACCACCCTAAACTCTAGTTAGCCATATCGGCATATTTTTTAATCCCTATGTTGCTCTTCAAAATGACTCAGATGGAATAATTCATCAGATTTGCATCTAGCGAATTCAAAAGCCATTATGTGCATGAAATGAATTGTGGAACATGATTTCTTAACCATTCTTGATTAACACGAGCTTTATGAGAACGAGACCGGTACCGAGTCTTATTGGAAGATCTATGGTCTACAACTAAATTTTTTGCGTGCCCTAAAGCAATTTCCAAAACATTTTTCCAATAATAAGTCGCATTGATTTTGTTACCATGCTCTATGAAAACGATTGAAGATCGGCGGTCACAGCTATCCATACCCATTATTTGAGATAGAAAATTAATTTGGGTGGCCATTCGTAGTTCACATTATTCACTTTGAGGTGTTTGAGCTCACGCAATCACATTATTACGTTTGAGTTCCATTTTGAATAACTGAATAACTAAATAACTTTTGTTCTACAAAACTTAGACTTAGATGCGTGTGGTAGCTTATATAGATAGAATATAAACAGCTGTCATTTGTATAAATTTCACGTGGTTGGCAATATCATTTTGACGGGTATGCCTGTATGTAGTTGGTAACACTTCAATCGCGTAATCCTGTATATATATTACTATTTATAATATAAGTATCATATAATGTTAAACAAATTATAAACATTTGTTATTAAAATATATTTATTAACAAAATAAAATAATATATTTTTAGTAGTTAGCTGTTGTCGCCAAAACTTTCCATAGACTTTGGAAATTATACAAATTTCTATTGACCTGACCAAATGTTTGCATGAATAATTTATGATAATAGAAGCTCTCGTGTATAATTACGTATTATCCTTGAAATTACTAGAAGTTTATTTTATCAGTTGCTCTAACATAATATCTATTGTTTTACTTTTGTTTACACCTGGTACGTAAACATTTATTTTTTGACTTTTCTAATGTTTGATTATGCTTAAATTTGTATAAAAGAAAAGTCGGTTTGGGCATTTTTATTAAAGTATATTTATTTATGCTTATCTAAATTTACATGTATGACAACATAATTAAAATAGTTTAACATTTCTAATGAAATATTAATTGAAATAATATAACATATTGTTTAATATAATATATTTAATTAAAAAATAATACGAATTGCAGAATGTTGGTTTCTGTTAATGTACATACCTTAAAATGTTAAATTAACATGCTGGCTGCACATAAAATGTTACTAACAGAGCATTTGCAAAAAAATCATTATCTATTATATTTTAAAACTGTTAAAGTTTTTGATTATTTTATACCGCAAAGATACTTAACGCAAAAGTTCATTTATTGAGATTAGATAACACATACTATTAAGGTTTGTAATGCGTAAAGTAAGGAAACCTTATCTGAATTGCATAGTTTTTATATTTGCCAGGGTCGATGATATAAAATATAACAGATTTGTTTACAAAATTTGTTAAATATTTGTTATTGTTGGTTTTAATTAAATTTATTAAAATTTTACATATTCTTATCTTTAGCATTAAATACATATTTTTATATTTTGTTTACAGGAAAATTTGCGTGTAGCAGAACAAAAAAAACTTGAGATTGATCCAAAATATTTATCCATACTTGGTTTCACATCATTTTTACCGACCAAAAAATCTCAATATGATAAATATGAAATAATTGATAAGAACGCACAAGCAACACAGCAACAAAAACAAGAAACAGAAATTGTAGAAATTCATAATCTAGAACAGCATTCAACACAAAAAGATCTAGATAATAATGCTGAGAATGTTAGTGTAGAACCATCACATCGGCATACTAAAACACATGTTACTACAACACCATTTAATGGCACAAAATCCAATTTTTCAATTGTTACTTATGTGCAGGATGGTCAAGCACCTTCTGCTATATTACTTTCTCAACATGTAGCGGCCAAATTTCCAAATGAGTATCTACTCATTTATGATCTCGGCTTATCCGAGGAAGAATCACGTGCATTGAACACTTACTGCAATAGTTCAAAATGTTCGGTTATTGGTTATGATTTGTCTGTGTTTCCGTCATATGTTTCGGATCAACGGATGCATGCATATCGCCCCATTGTGATAAAAGACGCACTAATGCGTTCGAAGAGCATACTTTTCGCAGAAAATTATATGCGTATACGTGGATCTAGTCGTGAACTTTACGAGTTACATAGTAAGGTAATGGTATCGGGTGTTTTAGGCTGGAATACACCCACAGCTGTGTCAACGCGTACACATCCAAAAATGTTTGATTACTTTCAAACAGATGCTGATGACTTCTATTTCTTGCGTATGGTCGATTTAGATACAATTTTATTTACGGATAGTCTGTTCGTAACAGAAAAAATAATGCTGCCTTGGATAAAATGTGCCTTGACATTAGAATGCCTGGATCCAATAGGTGAGTGCGAACAATATAACAATAATTTTTTTAATTTTTTTTAATCCATAAATATAAATTAAAATTTTCGCATAAATTATATTATATTTGAGTAGACTTTAATAGTAAATCAACAGTAAATTTAGTGTGTACAGTCAATTGTATAAAAAAAATCTTGTATTTTGTAAATTAATATCAATGCGATAACTAACCATTGATGCATTAAGTGCGGTTCGTGCTGTGTTTATCTACGAGATAAAAAAATAAATCTTAATAGCTAACACAACACACAAGTAACCACAAATATGCATGCATAGAATGATAAAACCATTAAATCAAACTAGCTGGGTTTCCTGTTTTTTAGCCCACATCAAATCAAATCCACAACAATAACATTAATTTACATTTGAAATCCGATGCTAATAATACTAATAGAATATGTCATTAGGACGATCAAATGTCACATTATTTGATTGTGAAACTGTGTCAATGAAGACGATTCGGTTGACTCCATATGCTATATACTGTCAGCATTAGTTTGGTAAACAGTAAACCATAATGACTGCGTTCACTCTATAAAGTAAATAACTTTCTGATTGTAGGGTTTTATTCTTAAATCAAATTAGTTCAACTGATGAAACAAAATTTTGTCAATTCAATAGCTCTTAATTTGCAAGATTATTGTGTAGAGATATTTCTATATACACAAGTCAACAAATACAATATATGAATATTTTTGAAAATATTTATTAATATATAAAAATAACTATATAAAAAACAGAAGAAAAACTTTTATATTACACATTTTGCTACTAAATATATATAAATTCTTTCAATGTGCTACTTTCGAAGATAAATAGATACAAAACTTCAGCAGTTAAGTTCAGCATGAAATTAATGTCATTAGGAAAGTTTTTTTAGATAAAATTACTTTGCACACTTATTAAGCCATATTGTCAATGATAATATTGTTGGAATATTGTAGAATACGCCATTTTGCTTTTGCTCATGCATTATATTCTATTATTAATAAAAGTTTTGGACCAGCTACATCCACTACTACCCATAAGCATGAAAACAGTATACCTTTAATAAAATATTTATGCACTACCATGTCAAAGAGAAACCTTCAACAGCAAATATATTATTATATTGTATTAATAAGTGTGTTTGAGAGAAAAAATAGCATAAAGAACGGTCTTACATGATATAAAAAAAAACTTCTATATCAATAAGATAATGCCTCACAAATTAAAGTTATGCGCTTCTATAAAAAGTAAGATATAAAATCCCTAATTTATTTTTACCTGAGAATAATAACACCTCTCTTAGTTTTAGTATGAATGTTAATTATTTGAGTCTTATCTTTAACTACAAACACAGATAAATGACCAATTTGCCTGAAAGACTCCCTAAAGCAATGTATGCAGTTTACTGCAGAAGATGTGTGTTGCCCAGATGGGATCTTTAACCTCAGAATATCTTTTGGGTTTACACAGTCATAAGTGTACCAATCGTTCTTTTCAACGCAGTCTATAAGTAGCAAGCAACTGAAAAAGCTGTCTACCTATAGCTGTTTAACAAAACGATGGCAGCCCTGAAACTTACTACAGCTTTACCTATAGATAGCAACTGAAAAGGCTATCTACCTATAGCTGTTTAACAAAACGATAACGGCCCTGAAACTTACTACAGCTTTACGTTCCACTTTCTACAAAAGCTCATTTTACTTTATTCTATGGTCTCTGTGTAAGTTCTAAGTAGGACGGCAAGCTAATTTATTGACATATGGCACTCTTTTATCTTGAAATGGATTTTACCAGTCCCTATTTTAATTGACTGTATTTGTTTTTACGCTAACCTTTATCCGGATTTTACTCTCTTATACTCAGTTAAGACAACTGGAACTAGTTTTTGCTAACACGGTTAAATTGTACATTTTCGACTCTAAGTTAGATCACGGAATTGGCAGTAAAATATTTTTAAAAAAAATTGAATGTCAGCATTTCGTGAACCACTGGAGTGTGTCTTTTAGGCAGAAGTGAAAGCATTTCATTAATTAGCAAAACGTGTCCTGTCCTAAGCAACACGATTACCGATGTCAACTTCACAATCTTTTTGTCGGTATCAAGATTGCAATCTTCTTGTCTGTGTCAACATCGTCATCTTCTTGCCGATGTCAACATCGTCATTTTCTTCCGATGTCAACATCGAAATCTTTTTGCCGATATCAACATCGGAATCTTCTTGCCGATGACAACATAGTCATCTTCTTTAGGGATTTGTAAGCGAAATTCTTCGACAAAATATATTTTCTATTACATCCTCGTACCCATTGGTACAAGCTATAAGCACTAAAAAAATTTCGACTAAAAAACTTTCTTGTAAATCCTTCCCTTTTTTTTGACAAATTTCTTTGTAAACCTGGTTCAAGCATAATGGATCTCTCTCAACAAATTGACTATGCAAGTTAGTCTTCAACTCATATGGGTACTTTGACGGAAGTACATATTGAATAATTTTAGGATAAACGATCAACATGATGCTCTCAGAAATTTATTTCTTGGATAACAATCAAAAGATATTGAAAGCAAAATTTATTAAATCAGCAAGCAATTGTCTAAGACATGATTTTACTATTGCTTTTAAGACCTAATGTTAAGAATAATTCACCTTCTGCTCAAAAAGTATCCGGATTTGGTAACTACTCCTTAAGTAATAGACCTTTTTTAAAATTTTTTTTTGTTATGTTGGTACACCCTTCCTTGACATATGGTACAAATTTGAGCGCCATCTGTCAATTAGTTTGTTTACAGCAGCTGTTAATGCGAGACTACCTCAAGTGCATTTAGCAATTTTTACTATGGAAAATTCTTGTTGTACGCGATTTTTTGACCAAACACGGCACCGCTGTCATCGCTCAGGCACCATATTCGCCAGATCTGTATCTGTGCGACTTTTTCCTGTTTCCGAAATTCAAATTGTCCCTTCGTGGTAAGCGTTTTGAGTCGATTGAATCGGTAAAAGAGAATTCGACGAAGGAACTAAAAGCCATACCTTAACGGACCTACGAAAAGTGTATGGAAGATTGGGTTAAGCGTTGGCATATGTGTATCGCATCAGAAGAAGCATATTTTGAAGGAGATAAAATTAATTTGGAATAAAATTTAAATTTGTGTGTTTTATTTACAAAATCCGAATACTTTTTGAGCAGAAGGTAGTCGGTATTTCTTTTTATGTCAGCTAACTTTATGAGTCGGTATCTACCTAATCGCTTAAAATGTATCTATTGAAGAATGTGGAATTAATATGTACACATTGAAATTAGTTAAAATTATTACTAGCTATAGTTTGGTACATACAAATATTTACTATCTATGATAAATAAGAAAATATTTGTTTGAAAAAATAATCTGATATTAAAAGTTAAAGTTTTAACAGAGCCACAAATAATATGCACTTTGTAATTATCAGATATTATTATATAAAAATGCTAAGCAAAGTAAAAGAATATAAGTCCACTTCAAAAGAATATTTGTTTATCCATATCTCTTACTTTAACTATTAGCAATATTTAGCGATATTCTGAATCAATTAATTCTGCTATAGCAAAATATTTAATCTCGCTCGCATTATTACTATAAAATCGTCCGCTACAGTATCTTACGTATTATCTTATATGTACCATATATCATTCAAAATTTATTTATTTTGTTTAGAGCCACTTTTTAATTGATTTTTATACTTTGGGATCTTTGGAATTATGATCCAAATTCCAATTTTTGTTATTGTGTTAACGTATACTTTCGATCCATATATTTATGAATCAGCAGAATATTCAATGTCACTGGCGAATATCTTCTCAAGTGCAGTCGAGTTAATCACAATTGTAGGGAAAATATCGAAGTGGCTGCTGCTTTGTGATTGTTATTTTGTAGTGTTTATTATTATTTTATTTTTTTCTAGATTTTGCATTAATAGATACTTGCAAAAATACTCATATATAAAACGTTTCGTTTCTTATAATTAATAATAGTATAATGTGTTATGACTCAAAATGTTTTAATTTTTCTGAAATTATGATAGATACAAGTTAACACCCTGTATTACTATAACGGCACTTTGCCGTTACACATAATTTTTGTATCTCAAGTATGCGCATCCAAGAATTGCGCATTAAGATATTTCATAACGCCTACGCGCGTTTGTATATTTAATTTCAGTCAGGCTTACTGCCTGCACTTCTTATGGCAACAATGTTGCAAAAGAAAACAAAATTGTTTTCCTTTAAGACGCAACTATGTTGTGCAAAACAGATCAAGTATCATTTGAAATACTTGATCGATGAATTGTTCAATCATTATTGGACAAAGATATCGTCATCTGGCTACTGACGCCAAAGCTAAAGACGCTGACGAGGTGCTTTAGCAAATAGAAGCTCCAATCCTATTGGATGGAGAAAAGACGCTTCTAGAAAATTCTTAGGAATTTTAGAAGCTTGAATTCAATTGGATAAAATCCAATTTCTGATTTTCAATAACGACTTCAGGCATCAAAGGAAAAACTTTGAATTGTCAGTCGTTATAAAGAAATGAAACAAAACGGTTAAGCCTTAGCAAAGGTTAAACTAAAATAGTCGTTATCCAAAGTCTTTGGTCGGTCTTGCTGTCTTGAAACAAAAAGTTAATTATATTTTAATAACAACCGATATTCAACAAATATAATAGTTAAACTATGTCACAAAAATTGTAATTAAATAAATTAATTAAATATAATAAATAAAGTATATTTTTTAAAAAACTAAACAAAGAACCCGAACATTAATTGGCGCCCAACGTGGGGCTCGCGATTATAAAAAAATCTCTAATAATAAAATACGAGATTTCGCGAGTTTTAAAAACACACAGTGAACTCACGCAAATGTGAAAAAACGAGTGGCTCGCTTTAATAAAAATATCCCTAATATTAGAAAACGAGATTTTGCGAGCAAAAATTTTTAATGTGTAAATTTTTTTTAAAAAAAAAAAAATTAATATAAAAATATTCGGAAATTAATTGGCACTCAACAACTGTTGGGCTCGCGAATAAAAAAAAAAAATAATAATAAAAAATCTCAAAATAAAATACGAGATTTCGCGAGCAGAAAATTTTTGAATGTGCAAAATTTTTTTTAAATGGATAAATGTAATTATCCATAAAGTTAATATTAAAAACTGAAAATATTAATTAACAATAGTGATTAATAAGAACAGCAGTTAATAGTTAAAATTAACCAATTAATTTTGAAAAAAAAGTATTTCCAAGACAATAAATATTGGAAAGTAAATAAGAATTTTATTAAGAAATTTTTTAAAAAAAAAAAAATTAATAAATAAAAAAATTGTGTTACTTTAAAACACTTGTAATAACAACTACAAAAAATATTAGCAATCTTTGGACAAACCATGTCAAGAATCCAACAATCAGCGGCCGAACGTACTGAACGACGACCAGATGCTGAAGAGGAAAATATTTTAAACAGACTGAGAGAACGCACCGCATCAATCAAAGCTCATATACACCTAGACAGCATCTATGGTGTAGAAGGTGAACGGAACACTTCACCATTAAGCCCAAGTGTTTCCAGATTTTTTGAAGAATTCGCTACCAGAAGTCAACGCGACAGCAATCAATAACTTCTCTACAATTGATACAGAAGGTATTTCTTTACTTATGCTATTTATTAAAAATCAATGTACATAAATATATATTTATTAATGCATTAAAAACATACAAATAAATAAAAATAAATTTTTCATATTTAATAACAATTATATATACAAATAATATATTCTCTATCAGACAAGAAAGGTCTGTAAAATTTTTATAAATATAATAAATAATCCTGGAGGAACTAATAAAGAATTTCTCCAAAATGGCCACAAACACTACACCATCTTCTACAATAACTCAAGAGACGATCAGCAGATTGATCTCTGTTAATTTGTTATCCCTTAGGGAAGAAGTTAGGAGTTTGAAAAGTCAAATTCAAACACTGACTGGTACAAATACCGTGGTGGAATACGAACCACAGACAATAGACGAGACAATAACGTGCGACGAAAGTCTGGACGTAATAAAATCCATTCCAGAATTTACTGGAAATCAAAACTCTTACGTTAGTTGGAGAGAAGCAGCTCACAATTGCATGAGCCTCTACACCAGAGGTAGCCGAAAATATTTTGCTGCCCTAACAATATTAAGGAACAAAATAGTTCATCAAGGAAACGATGTACTAACCAATCATGGAACTGTCCTTAATTATGACGCCATTATAAGCAGACTTGATTTTGCTTATGCTGACAAGCGTCCAATTCACGTCATTGAACAGGAAATGAGTATCCTTAGGCAAGGCTCATCCACTGTCCTTGATTATTATAATCTGGTTAATAAAAAATTAACCCTTTTAATAAACAAAACAATAATGACTCACGGTAATGACTCGTCCATTACTCGTGAATTAAATAACAAAAATCGCCAGAACGCCTTAAGAGTGTTCATTACTGGGCTACACGCTCCATTAAATGATATATTATTTTCCCTTTCACCTACAGATTTACCTAACGCTCTAGCCAAAGCTCAGGAGTTAGAATCCAATAATTTGCGTGCAAAATTCGCATTCCAATTCTCTGATCAGAGAAAAACCTTTAATCAAAATAATTTCTCCAATAACTTGCGCTTTAATCGCGCAAATGTAAATAAGCCCAGGCAAAATAATTTCCCTAAGCCTGAACCAATGGATGTTGATGCATCCATACAACAAAGGCCACATCCTCAAAACAGACAGTTTCGAGGAAACAATAACAATTTCTGGAATCCAAATGGATCACCACAAAATCAAGGAAGGATGCAACGACCCTTCAACAATTTAAAGCATCGTCGCGAAAATAGCGAAAATAGCAATCAACCGCAGGCAAAGGCCCAGCGAGTTAATAATTTAAATGAGAACCATTTTTTAGGTCCAATATCGGACTCCCTTTCATTTACAGAAGGGACAAAGCAATAAATAAAAACCTCCAAATACTAATAGATACAGGTGCTACGGCTTGTTATATCAAAGCCGGTATCTATAAAAATAAACAAAAACTAAGCATAAAAAAAAGAGTAAAAACCATTAATGGCTATACAATTATAAGCCATTATCATATTGTTCATCTATTTGGACATAAACAATTATTTTACGAGATAAAAAATCTCGAATCTGATTTTTTAATAGGTTACAATTTTTTAAAAAAAACAAAAGCAACCATTGACATTGAGCATGGCTTGCTCAAATATGAAGGAGGTCTAGAAAAAATATATGACAGCAATACAAAAAGAGGCCGACAAGAACCAACGACTCAAACAAAAAATTATATAGAAAACTATATAAAAATACCCCCTTGGGATAAAGAATATCCTAAGGCGCCAGCCGAAGATAATACCGGCAAGAATAAAAAATTAACGACTCAAACAGAAAATTATATAGAAAAATATATAAAAATACCCCCTTGGGATAAAGAATATCCTAAGGCGCCAGCCGAAGATAATACCGGCAAAAGTAAAAAATTAAATAAAATTAAAAATTCAAGTAAATTGAATAATATTTCGGGAAAAATAAATCCTGAAAAGCCAGCCGAAGGTAATACCGGCAAAAATGAAAATAAAAATGAAAATATAAATGGGGAACAGTGTCGTTTACCCTTAACA
>NC_051847.1:80078345-80097800 GCF_002237135.1 Teleopsis dalmanni | reverse complement strand
AAGGACATGGCACAGATGGACGAGGAGTATGTGTAGGGGTGGGACCAAAGTTTCTTATGAATTTTTTTCGAACTTTTTGGTGCAGTTAACTAGCACATTTTCATTGATTAGTTTATATTGAATTATAATTATTTTTCTCAATTTTTTTTTTTTATCTGTTACTAACAATTGAATATTGTTTATGCAATATACCTAACACCTTGAACACTCAGTGCATGCTGGAGTGAAATGAAAGAGTTTACTTCGTAATTGATGCGAATATTAATTAATTCATATGCAATGTGACATTTTTAATGTATTAATAAATGATTGGAAATTTTTCTATTAAATGTTTTCACATATTTTCTCATTTCAGCTCGACTTAATAAATTTTTTATTTTCATTTTTGTTTACATCAATTGTTAATTAAAACTGCATGTATAACCTTCATATATGTAGGTATGCATATTATATAATTATCTATATTAAATCTATTGCCTTCAATTCGCTTACCTGTTCCGAAGATAATCTATTGGTTGTTACATATTTCCAATTTTGTGTAGTAGTGGAGCAAAGTAATTACAATTCATCGTTGATATTTTGTTGTATATTTTTCGTTTTTTTTTTTGTTCTGCAAAACGTTGAAGTGAAGTAATTGACTTCGTTTTTACTTTTAAACAATTTTACTCCTCAGTGCATTTTATTTTATTTATTTTTCTCCTTCGCACAATGCACATCAAACTATATAATAAAATTATATAATAAAAATAGAAAAAAAAAAAAATAAAAGTAAACGGTTTTAAATAATTGGAATTATAGGTTAATAAACTTTAAACTCGACCAGTTAACGTTGTTGTTTAATGTGATTTTTCCATTTACTTTGCAATTATTTACTCAATTATATTCGTCAAGCGAAGTAATCTATTTGAACCGGCAGTGAAAGTAAATGCGAAACAGTCTTAGTTTTAAGACTTAGGAAAAACTTTTAGCACACATTAATATATACTAAAGTATCTTAAAATTTTAAATGAGTATTGTGATAATCCGTAGGTAGGAAATATGAATGACTTTTAAATTTACTTAAATTACGCTAAACATTGTTTTGAACATATATAATGATTAATAATGATTAATAATTGTTTTGTACTCTGAAGTGTAATTCTGTAATACAAATTACGTGTTTACATATATAAATATATATATATGAATAATGTCAACTTAATTTCACAACAAAGCAGACTAACAAAGTCGTTTTAAGATAAAGATAGAATCTCATTTAAGTGCTATAATACTTAATTTTGCAATTTTATTGTGTAGTAGCTTTTGGAATAATAATTGCAATAAATTATAAATAAAATATTTTGTATTCTAACATTTTTATGCCTACTAAATTATTGTGTATAAAAATTATTTTAAATTTATCAAAAAGTTTATTAAATAGTGTAATAGACGCTTCCTAGACCTTGTGAGGTATTTATACCACATTAAATGATGAGATTCCTATTGACATTTAGCATAAAAGAAAAAGCTTGCTTAGAATAACTGACTGTAGTAAAAACCGTTTTGAAATAGATATACTAATTTTAATATAGGGACAGATGGAGACAGATCGTGAGGGGGGCCAAGATTCATACTGAGCTGTAGTACCAAATAAGAAGAAGAAGAATTTTAACATATCCAGAGTCTTGAGAAAAACTAACTATGGATTTGTTTTAAATCCAATTAAATCAAACGGATTTAACCGATCGATGACTAATGAACCCTGACTCTGAGCTTCAAATTTGGCAGAGCATGAGTTTAACTCTTGGTACTTGCAGTCTAAAAAAAATTGTTTCCGAATAATTAGGTATAAGAAATAATTCCAGAGAGACCATTGATTATGGGTATTTGGTATTACTCGAAACAAGTTTGTGATCAGCTAAAAATTCAACTATTTAAAAATTAATAAAAATTTATTGTAGTAATAATTACTACTGTTCGCAATACGTCTATTGGAACGAGTAGTTTGTATTAACAATTTAGTTTCGTTTTAAAGAAAGTTAAAAATCAAAATCAACTCGTTTAATTATGAATAAAGTTAATTAATGTTATTATTCTAATTTGGGAGGTATCAGTATACTTAAAGAAGACTCTTTAGTTCGCTTTCATTCTTAACTATGCAGCTGTGGTGATAGCTGTAAACACCACTTGAGGGTCGCTGATGGGTAGGCTAAGAAAGTAGACCCAATCGTTCTTTAATCAATGAACGGAAGAAATAAGTTGATTTCATTATTTAATCGTAATGTAATTAACTATCCAATATGGTTCCAATTAACTATTTTTTGGGTGGACCTGTTATCGTCTCCTTGGGAATGTACCGTGATTTTAATCTTTATGTGGGTTTAGAATTTTCTTATTAGTGTGCAATTTAGTACAATTTCAGTGCTTTATCTATTATATATTATGTGACTATTGTAATTTTTAAGTCTCTGATGATCTGTATTTCTGATGTTCCATGGAGCGTTTACTGTTCTCCTAAATGTTTAAGGAGATTTAAAGCTTATTACTATTATTTTAGTACATTTTTTATTTATATATTCGAATTTTATTCCTATATTAAAGCATTATTAAAATCCAAAATATCGTTAAACCAAGTCTTTAAACAAAGATATTTATGTAGTATAAGAACAATAATAAATTCATTACAAGTATTA
Organism: Teleopsis dalmanni; assembly: GCF_002237135.1. Classification (NCBI taxonomy): domain Eukaryota; kingdom Metazoa; phylum Arthropoda; class Insecta; order Diptera; family Diopsidae; genus Teleopsis; species Teleopsis dalmanni. The sequence continues at coordinate 80,095,128 of NC_051847.1, read as the reverse complement.
AAAACAAATTCTGTTGTTTAACTTTAAACAATGAACTTTGCTTTCTCTAGTTTAATATAAATTTATATGAAAGAAGTATATATATATATATATATATACAGTACAATAATAAAATTTCACGTAGTAAATCCAAAAAAAAACATAGATAATCTTGTACCGGAATCATTTTTATTGCCAATAATAACAAGAAAAACCGATATTACCCAGAGTAAACAAAAGCTACACAAACAATTCATTTACAAGAAGAAGAACTATTATATAGATTAAATTTATTTTTGGCAAATATTCAAAAAAATGTTGAATATTTTTGAATTATCTACACTCAACAAATTAATTTATTTAAGTTGTTCGTAATATAAGTTATATATATTCTCGATTTGTTTCCGTCTAAATAGTCTATAGTAATTGGATGTTAATATTATCTTGTTAAAAAACATTACAATTCAGAATTTTTTTAAAATAAAATATATAAAAGATTGTATATATGTGTATACAAATCGAAAAATTACATACAAAACTTAATTTTTTACTATTAAATAAACTATTTATTCTGGAATGATAAATAAGAACGTTTATGGAAATACAACAAAATTATACAATTAATTAAAAATAAAAATTGTTATTGTAATACTTTTTATCTTTTTTCTAACCTTACAATAGTATAACAGTATAATAAAACTATATTTCTTCTATTGGATGCAAAATTAGATTTCCAACCTATTGTGCTTAAAAAGCAAAGTAAAATGTTCGAAAATTTATTAATACTTTACTCATCTACATATATAATATATATAAGATAATATTATATAGTGTCTGAATAATCTTTTGGATATTGTGTATAATTTTTCATTGTTAATATGGCTAGTATTTCCACCATTAGTATTTTAAACCACCATTTTTTTTTTCTTAAAGGAAATTCGTAGTGAATGTACAATTTTTCTAAAATCATACTTCACAATTATTTATGATTATTTACAACTATTTAAACCCTTTTCACCAGACACTCCTCTTTATAAGTATCCGACAAAGAAAGTTTTCATTGTGTCTTCTATTTTAAATACTTTTATTGTTTCAATATACTTTTGTCTTATTTATTTACCTATATATTTGCCATAACAAACCGTCAATGGACTTTGAACTGTAGCAGCACTCCTCTCCAGGTGTCCCTGCTACACGTGTGCCTTCTCTAGCTTCTTGTACCAAATACGGTGTTCTCTTAATTATATCACTTTGCCGGTGATATGATCTTTCTCTATATCTCTCTCTCTCTCTATGTCTCTCTAACTACCGCTGGTAAAGCAACGTTATCCATTCTGTTTTGACCACACACTACTATTGATGAGTATCCGTTAAAGTAAGTTTTCACTGTATGTTAAGTGTTTCCTTATTTAGACCCAAACCACCGAAGACAGACGTTTTCATCCTCTAACTGCCGCTTCAAATACTATTTTCGCCAAAGCATCGTCATACATTGTCATGACATTGGTCATCGAAGCTAGTATAAATTAATAGCATATTCAATTTTTTAAATGTTTTTAAAATAATGAAAGGTATATTCGTCGAAGACATCATTCGTAATGTACACAATTAAGTAAACTAATCTCTCTATTTTTGTGTAAGTCGAATAAAAACGCATTGAAACATTTTTTATGAATCCAGGAAGATAAAGTCGACATAAATTAAAATATATTTATAGTAGTGATACAAAATAATTCAATTTATATTCATTTCACGTTAACAGAAATTGCAAATTATGTCTTATATGTATTTAACAGTAGCGCTGTTAGGTGTCGGCGACCGCTGGTGGCCTCGCGTCTAAGCGGGCCTCACAAAAACTGTTTACATTTTAATTAAAACTTTAATTATAATTGCAAAAAAAAAATTATTTCATTTTTTAATATATAATTACATATATTTATATAAAGAATTATATATCATATGATTTAATCATATATGTATATAATCCAGTACGATAATTACCCAGAAAAACAGCGTACGAAAAACAAAACAATTTAATAAAAACTTTAATCTTATTTCAATATATTATAAAGTATTTATTTCTAATCAGAATATTATAGATTTCTGATTAATATTATAAATTTTTCCGAAAGGTAACAATTTTATTACTTTGCGCTGTAATATATAAAAAAGTGCAGGTTACAAAAAAAAAAATTTAACGTAAATAGAATATTGTAGACCGATAAGGGTTTTTCAGTTGAACTAGTAACTGAAAGTTAGGGTCTCATAGATTTGTCTATCTCTAATAACTAGAATTTTCCTTTTATTTATAATAATTTAAACAAAAAAATAAATCCACATATATATATTGATTTAATATTTTTTTTTTAATTGTGAGAAATGTTAGAAGACCCGCAATAGCGATCCCGATGAGCCATGGTTAGTCTAGCACTAAGACGTATTTATTAAATAAATATTGAATAATTGATTTGTATCATAACCAACTATATAAAGGATATTGAAACTTCATAAAAAGCAAAATAAACTTATTTTTAAAAAAAAATAACGACTTTCATAGAATTTCTTATATAGAGGTTTTCTTGAACTTGTAGACTTGTCATTCAAAAAAATATACGCATCATACATATGTATAACGGGTGTTTTTTTTTAATTGCATGAGAACTATCGATTTCGATAACTATGGTTTGACAGTTCAGAATGTCAAACTGTGTTATTTCTGTTCCGTAAGATTTGGCAATTCATCATGAATCATTTAACGCTAGAACAAGACTTTCAAAGTGTAGATATTTACTTTGCAAAAGATAAATCTTCATAGAGCACTTCGTCGAAGAATTGTGTTTAATGATGAATATCTGGTTAAATGGCTACGTCAATAAACAAAATTGTCGTATATGGCAACTAAAAGTGACTATTTGGTGCGGTTTCACCCTGGCGACATCATCTGTCCTTATTTCTTTCGAAATGAGAAAGGAGCTGTCATTACGGTAAATGGTGAGCGCTATCAAGCTATTCTGACTGAATTTTTGTCAACAATTTCCAAAAATTAAATAGTTAAACATCGATGACATTTGATTCTAACAAGACAACGTAACTTGCCATAGAGCGAGCATAACAATCGATTTATTATGAAATCAATTTGGCAACAATTTTATTTCCAAAAGTGGTCCTGTTAACTGACTTCTTCGTTCGTGCTGTTTAATGTCCGATTACTCGATTACTTTTTATAGGGTCATGTTAAGTTAATGGTTTTAGCCGACACACCAGCAACTTTTGAAGCAGTGGAAGCCAATGTTCATGCCACCATTGACACCATACGGCTACATCTATTACAAAAAATAGTCTGATCTGAAAAATTTAGCTGATCGAATGGAACATGCAACTCGTATCTTCGACGGACATATCCCGAATATCATATTCAAAAAATAAATGCCATGAAATTTTCTACCAGATTAAATGTAATAAAGAAAATTTCAATCCAACAATATTTATGCTTTATATATAACATTTTAAGTTCTCATGCAACTACAAAAACACCCTATATTACCAATATTTTATAGATACAAACCAAATCCTCTGCACTTTTTTGTGGCATGTATTCTTCTAATCTTTTCCGGAACAATTTTAATGGAACTTTTAAAATAAATATTTTATTAAAATATTGCGAATATTATTCTCTCATACAATTATCCATGAATGTAAACTGTTTAGTTCACACGAAGCGACTCATAGACCTCACAGACCAATTCCATGTCCTGATATTCATAAATATTTTTAATACCCAAAAACATTAATAATTTTTAAAATTATTGAATTAAGAAATACTTTCGTGTAATTAAATTAATTCAATCCATTAATTTTTTTAATTTTTGTAAATCTTCTACAATGTTTCTCTAAAGTCCTTTCTAAGTAAAAATAATTTTGCAAAATTATAATTCTGTGCTCTTAGAAATCACCGGTGCATGAAATGGGTTTGTGAATTTTTTGTATATGTCGTTATTTATACTTTTTAATAAGTTTTGTTTTAATTATTTCATCTTTTTTCACTGATTTTTAATCCACTTTATTTTTAGCTTTTTCTTGCTTATCCTTTTTAACACTTCAAAGTAAATTGAAATTATTTTCTACTTATTTTTTAGGAAAGGAATAAAAATCTTTTAATGAGAGAAAACTAATTTCAACTTTGGCATTTGGTCTATAGATCAAGAATAACAAAAAGATATGCAGTAATCCTATAATAATTATTCTTTGAAATATAGAGCAAACAAAATACAGGACTAAAAATATAAAAAACAAATAAAAAAAACGAGTAAAAACTATTTCTTTAAAAACTATTAATGCTTAAATAAAAATACATAAAAAAGTTAATTTTGGTTTCACTAAAATATCCTTTGCAATTAGTTTTTGAAAACATATTAATGAAGATTATCTAGTTTAGAATTTTATATATTTTATTTTCATTGAAATATACCCCATCAATAAATTGCCTTAATTTCACTTATTTAACCTTAAAATTTGCTACAATAATGTTTAATGTTAAAAACAAAACTTTTTACTTATCCGGACATGAATCTGAACTGTGAATGATATAGCAACTTTACTTAAAACTGAACCGATCTATAGCATTTTGACTATACTTTATACGCCTGGCTATTTAATCAGCCAAGTCTAGATTTAAAAATTATGCAATAAGCCCAATTACTATGAAGAAAAAAAAAGTATTCATTTAAAATTTAAATAACCAGGGAATTGTAATCCCTTCTAGATTATATATTTTAGTATATTTAAAAATACTTAAATAAAAATCTGGAACAATTTTTCTTGGTGAACATAAAAATCTTTGGTATCCGAGTTTATTAGGCATCTTCAACTAAATTTATATCAATCAAAACAGCAGAACTGTCCAAAGCACGTCCCATCGGCTTTAAACGGTCCGTGGCTAATATTGGTGCGGGTCGCGACTTGCTTCTAATCTATCACAATTAGGCAAATTTTTCTTTGATATATTTTAGTAACATAACATTTTATTTTTATGGAATCCCAAATAAATGAATTAAAACGTTTTAAGTAATTTATTACACTTCACGTTCATTTACTTAAATTATAAAAACTTTAGTATATATTACTTTGTATAACTGGTTCAAAAAACTCGTATCCAGTACCGTAAGTCATTACATTAAAAGTAAGACATTTTTGGTATAGCAACTACTAATAATGCTAATTTGGACAGAATTTTAGAAGATAATTTAATAAAGAATTAATAAAACTAACTTTAATATTATCGTCGTATGTTTTCTTTTTGTCTCCGGTAAAATTGCGAACGTATGCATTTATTTCTGCGGGCCTCCAATCTATTTAGTGATTTAAATTGGTCCGCAATCTTATGTGAACTGGATAGCCCTGCATTACAATATAATAAAATAAATAGATTTATTTAGATTATTTTAAATAAATAATGGAAAGAGAATTAATGTATTTGCTTTAAAATTATATAGTAGAATTTCGAAACGTCCGATTTCGATGAATATTTAAGCATATTTTCATTGAATTTCTCTCAATAAATTATTTATTTTCAAAAAAAACCTTTGATTTGAAGATTCACCAATGGTTATCTTTCATATCAGTTCCTTTCATAAGCTGATATGTTCTAACATAAGCAGATATGTTTTAACATAAGCAATGTGAGAACTCACTTGATAAGAAATTTATTGAAATTGTTAACTTTCTCAAGCCAAACATAAGTCCAAAATATTTTGGATATAATCACTCTCTACTTTCTAAGACAAGTGATTTGGAAGTCTCGTAAAAAATTTATATTAAAAAACAATATGCAATATATTTTTCTGTTCATATGCACCGCTTTATCACTTTAGAGGCCTCTGAATAACATTATAAGCTTTGCCAAAGGTTCTAAGTGGTTCTAACCCTTGCTTTTCGCTATATACGGTAACACAATGGGCCTATAGATTTGAGTGGATCCCTTGGTATCGCCGGTATAACCTAACCTAATATCCAATTACACAATTTTAAAAAATAATGCAAAGTCCTTTTGACTTATTAGAAAATCTTAAAAAAATCTTATCTGTATATATGAAATTGTAAATGGCCTTGACCTACCATTTAGAATCATTTTAAACCCTTCATTTCATATTTGTATGTACCATTGAACCCTACGAATTGTATTATGATGTCTTGTGAAAGTATTCTGTAAAATATGAATAGATAAGAAGTTAATACTTACTTATTTACTTAGATAATACCGTTTGCTATCTTATTTACTTTCATTAATGAAATCTTTTTATATTTGAGTATATGTACTTATTATACTTATTGTTATCATATAGTTTTTTTTCTCTTGATCATTCTAGATTACAAACCAGAAAAGATATGAAGCCACCTCACATAGCCCAGCAACAGCACGAGCGACAATATTATCTACATTTTCTATGGCGGCAGAAAAACTTATTGCATCGATTATTAAACTAATTTAAAATAATAATGTAAATAAATGAGCATTCCAAATGTATCATTAAATGAAAAAAATTAAAAAAATGTGTATTAAATGCAACCATAAAAATAATAATGAAAATAATTGCAATTACAGTTAAAACATTAAAGCACACTAACAAGCGTACTTAGATACAAAACTGCATTCTAAAGAAAAACCCTTCGCTGCCAAAACCCGAAAATATCTGCTAAATTTTTTTATTTATTGTTTTCGCTTGCAATTCATTTTATTTACAAAGCGCGCAACAGTCACAATGCCGAAGGCGGAAACTCTTTCAACAGAAAACCAAAAATCATAAAAATTCTTTACTTGGAAGCCTACACTTTTCTCTGAATGTTATCGATAATATAAAAATTATAGCGAAACTCACATAAGAGGAGCATATCTATTCTAATAGGCGTGTGTGTTGTGTATCGGTTTCCAGTGCCCTTACGATAAACATTCATTGTGGAGGGTCAAAACGAATATTCTCGCGGATTTTCACGCAAAATAAAAAAATTTTTCATAAAAGCTACGGCAATGCGAACAAAAAATTTTGTGTTAATACTTTGCTGTGTGATTATCACAACGATAATTTTCATAGTATGGGGACCAGCCGGTGAGCCAAATGATTCATTGAAGAGCATCGTTACGCATACACATCAACAATTAAACAAATTACAAGTGAGTACCTCACAAACTATTCTATATATTATTCTATATACCATTCTATATATAATATATATACATAATTATGTTATAATCATATATATTATATATTATAATTGTATTATATTATTACTTAAGCAATTATATTCTATCAAATATATATAATCTATATATAGAGATATATTTACCTCTAAATGTATTCAAATACATTCATATGTAAATTCTTCAAATTTTGAGAATACCTAACCCCTAAGAGCAAATTCTTCTTTAGTTTTATTTGAAGTGCAGGAAAAAAATTAAAAACAATTTTAAAAATAAAACCTATAAATAAACATTTCAATTAAAATAAAATCTTTTTTATTAAACAATTACAGATACATTTTTTGCTATTGAGTATTGTCGAGGTTAGGGATTTTCCACACAGCTGCACACAAATGTCTATGAACTGTAACTGAGCCTACAGTATTGATCAAAGTGGCATGTTACAATCTTGTTTGTTATAATGTTAGAAAACATATAGTCTCTAACAGTATTTCTCAAAACTTAACGGAATTAAAATTAATTATAAATAGTTGCTGTTAAATTGGTAAGAGCGGTAATTCTAATGTCTCATCGAATGTTAGTTTATAAAGAAAACATGGAATTCTTCGGGTTAGAATAGTCCCGGGGTTAGGCAGCTGTTTTAAAAGGCGTGTAAAATCCAGTACGCATAAGCCAACAAAGTTTGGGGTATAAATTGCAATGTGAGTGAGTTTCACTTGCGGCACACAACTGAAGATGTAAATCTGATACCACTGGTATCGGAGCCCTGAGAAATAGATGTTGACATCCTTAATGGAAGTAATAATGTTGGCTGCGGTTAACACTGAAAGTTATGTGGGAAGAATGACTACATTCATAACTTTTATGCGATGAAGAGTTATATTTTACAATCAGGTGTTGTGCCCCAAAAAACAGTAAGGGTGTTAGATAAGCCTCAGTCCCTTTCCAAATAGAAACTCTATCCAAACATATAGCTTCAATGATATGAGTAAATTTCCGTGGAATTTTATTATGGGTATTTATTGGCGCATTATAAGATACATATGTAAATAACATCGTGGCGGATAGCAGATAATCACATTAAAAAGTTATAGAGTCTGTTGATAGGATATATTGGATCATGAAATAAAGTTTATTAGAAGCTGCTAAGTTTCTGTTATTGCGAAAACAAAGTTGTAGGTCTTAAAAAAGTCTGATCTGTGGTTACCTACTCCGAGCGTTCCTTGTCTATTTTATTAACCGAGTCGCGTATTACAAAAAATTTTTAGAGACACACTAGGGTTTACGATGCATGTAGAATTTTAATGAAATATTTACAATATTTTTTAATAAAATTAATTCATTCAATAAATATTTGCTTTGATTTCCTTAAACGTTTTGTTATCCACATTTTAATTATAGTAATTTATATGTTTTTTTTTTCTCAATTATAATTTATAAAATTTTTTTATATATATTTAATTTTTAAATACGTCAGTTAAATGAAAACATTTTATATTGAATTTGCGTAATAAATTTTGCACTCATATTTTTCATACAATTTCCTCATAAAATAATTAAGCAAAATAGATGCCATGTTGGGTTTTACCTTTTATCGTTTTATTTTTTATAATTATTCATACGTTGACGCACTTCTTACTTAAGATTGTGTTTATTATCTATTATAAAAATATTAGCGTAAGGTCTTATTATTTAAAAATAAAATTTTATGTATAGAAATGAAATGTTATCAATATATATTTTAATCAAAATCACAACAGTACTATTACTGTATGAAATGCTCATAAAGTCCTAGAATTTATATTCTGTTTAAAAAGTATCCGGAATTTCTAATTTCAACAATGCGTATAAGTTGGCAATATTATACTTTGTTACTAAGCAAAATATAAAAGTATTATATATTTGTAATAATACTTTTGTTTGCGCTGTATTAGTACAGAGTGATTCTTGTGCAAGAACTTTTAGAACAAAACTAACTGAATTTGATCTACCAACCACCATATTTAACTGAGATATTTTTCTGTACCCGAAGTGATAATTAACGCTCTTGAAGTTTATTATGAGTTCATTGCTACTATGGAAGAAAATTTGCTGAAAGAGTTTAAGGTCATACTTCACTCAGCGTGATCAACAAAGTATATATAAAGACTTGTATCAGTTGTTATAGTTGCAATTCACTTAATGGGATCTACTTTATGGGTGCCTAGCCAAATTAAGTTGGTCTATCATTTGAATGATAGACCAACTTAATAATTATACGAAAAACATAATACTTCATGATATTTTAAATACACAATCCATATTCTTACCTCATATATTTTAAACGTTAAAATCAAATTCCATTAAGAATTAATTAATTAAACTAATATAAAATAAATTTTTGTTGTTGTAGTTCACTACTGTTCGAAAAACCTCATTAAGAATTGATTTAATGTATAATGAACTAGTACAATAATTTAAATTTTTTTGTCATATTAATTAATTTATTTTAATAAATTGTTTTTAATTTATTAATTTAATTTATAATTTTATTTTTATTTACATATTAAGGACATGTGAAAGTTTAATTAACAAATAAACTTGCTGTGTTTATATTAGAACGAAGTCATAAACCAGCTGCAGAATAATTAAATTAATTAACTAATTATATTTTTATTTTTTAATTGTTAAATTTCAATACTCAATCCTTTAATTTTATTAACATTTTAACATTTTAATTGATAAAAAATTATTATAATTAAAGTAAAATACTCCGATATATTTTAGAAAAGATTTGATGCCCGAAGTTTCCCCTTGTACACTGTTTGCTATATATAATTTACTAAGAAGTTAATTCAAAACAATTAATTAAATAAATTTCATGCTAAATTTTTTTTTCACATAATATAAATATAATTTTATCTATATTATATAAAGACAGAGCATTCACTAAAACACTAAATTAATTAATTTAGCACTTCATGGAAAATATATACAAATTTCGTAAAATTAAAATTTATTTAAGTATTGTATACTAAAATAATTTTTTGTGTAATTTCCTTAAATTGTGTTTATATTTTATTTAACAAAATATTTACCAAGAAAAAATTTATAAAAAAAGTCTAATTTTAAAATAAAGAATATCTTAAGATTCCACCAAAAATTTTGGGCCGAAATTAGAAAAAAAATTTATTTACAATATCAATTTACTTCTACCTGACGCAGATCTCACAAAAATAAAGGTTGATAGTCGTACATGCCAAAGCTTTTCCTTAAAGCCTATTCACACAGCACAAGTCTTCGTAATTTTAATTGTAATTTTGCTGGTTCCGGTCGTTTGGTTCGATGCATTACCAAATTAAGTTAAACTTATGACTCGATTTGATACAAAAATCTGACGACTAAAATTACAAGTAAATTAATATTTATACAAAATCTAATTGAAATTAAATTCCTAACAAAAGCTTAATTATACAATAATATTGTGAATCATTTTCATAAAGTAAAGCAAAACGTAACAATATACTACGGTAACTTTCGAGATTTACATTTACAAGCGCAGCTAAAAAAACAAATATCGAAAACAAAATAAAATTATGATTTACTGTTTGAATAGACTCTTAGCGAAACGAGCTGTACGAGAAAACTTACAATAAAAATTGCAATTACTTATGCTGTGTGAATAGGCTTCAAGATATACGTTTGAGTATAGTATGATTAAGAACTCACCAAACAAATTTTGAAGACTTACTGTTAAGTACGTCCAGCAAAAGTATTGGTGAAAATCCTAATTGTATACACCTTGTATATATAGATTGAATACACTCTTAGCAAACTACCGATGCTACCGAGTTCCCGACCAAACTAGCTGTGGTCGGGAGTTAATATAAGATGCTAAAGTACAATAAAGAACTCAACAGAAAAAAATTGAAGAGTAAGATAATACATGGAGAAACCTTCAGTTCACTGTTAGAAAGATATTAGGATATGAATGCCTTATTGGAATACAATAAGCTACTTGGAATAATATTCATTAAAGAAGCAGTCAGTTTTATGCAATAATAAGATGTGATATAGAAAGAGGAGATGCTATGACTACTTTGACCTTAGGATCTTGGATATATTTGGTTATTGGTTAGGCTTTTGTCTTTTTGGTTGAAATTAAGAAATAAAATGAAGAAATAAATATGAATTTTATATTCAAAACAAAGTTACTGACATTTCTTTACGAAATAGAATAGAACTAAATATTTCTAGAAATCAGCTTTGAAACACTTTTTTATATAGATAAGAACATAAGTAAGCTCAATTATGACTTTCTTTACTCAAAAATTGTTTTGATGTAATATTTTTACTAACGACAATAATAAAGTATATGTATAATAATTCTATTAAAACGAACAGACAGAAATTTGTTGATAGACTTATAAGTAAAGAGCAAATGTGGGCTTCTTGCTCTAAAACCATCACCATTTAGATACGTGATATTCTAAAGAATATATATAATGTCTCATACTACTATATATTCATCAAAAAGTAGCAAGCATACAAAAAGCTTCTCTTATCACACCTATAAAATATTCTTGCTAGCAACAATTTGTGGAACAAGAAAGTAGATGTATGTTAGCATTGATCTCAATAATCCCTTTAAGTTATAAAATAATATAACAAAATAAAGATGAGCAAGATGTTTTACAATTGGTTCATAAAATTTATTATCTTTACACCAAAATTAATCTTAATAGCTTTCAACCCGTATTGACCTATAATCTTCATTACATTGCATTTAAGAACTTTTATTTGAATTATTTTTTAAATTTATTTTTTTTTTTTTTTCATAATTGTATGTACATTTATTATATAAAGTATTCTATTTGAAAAAATTTAAACTTAGGGAGAAGTTCTGAGGAACGACAAAAATCACAAATATACATTTCTAATGTTTACTGAGTTACAGACTGTCAAAAATAACTCTCCAAAAAATAATACAAAAAATCATATAAATCACTCTTTCTCATAATGGTTAATTCTAAAGTCATATAATAAGTTTTAATCTATTTAGAAATCGAAACCTCATTTTTCTCCCACTTTTAGCTAAATTCACTTTTGCTCCTTTTATATATTTTTCTTCTATCATAAACCGTTTAAAAAATTTTTTTTTTAAATTTGTCTTTTTTTGTTGGAAAAAACAATATATAGCAACATCGCGCTATCAAATCTCAGAATAGTTACGGGCTCCTCAGGGTGGTATGCAGATCTGAGGTCAACTATTGCTTAGTCTGATGAAGTGATAAATAATAATCTAGTCAAGGCATAAAGAGGGGTTTTTAAAATACCTCGAGTTAAGAAAGAGTAAAAGTGCTTAATTGCACTGGTTTAAATAGCTTTAACATAATAATAATTTAAAAGACAGCTTCAGGAAAATGCTATCTGATAAAGGGAAATTTTTTAATCAAAAAATATTCACAAGAAAATAAAGTACTGATGTACAAAAAAAAATTGTTAATTTCATTGAGAATTTTGAGAAAATTGAGGTTTTCCATAAAAATGATCGAGAATTAAAAAAAAATTGTTGAACCAACATAATTACAGAACCCAGTTAGGTATGAGAACCTTTGAAAGGACGTTTAACCAACAAAGTTTAAAGTTTTATTTTTAGAAAAATTTTCAACCTTTTTTGTTATAAAAATATTTGAAAAATTAATAAGGTTCCCTACCCCTTAATTTAATTTAATTTAATCCCTACCCCTTAGTTTTAAGAACGAATCATATATCAAGTAATATAATGTTTGAATCCATTTAAGTATAGAAACACATTAATTATCAATTGAAACAATAATGAAGTAAGTTAAAAGTTGGCAGGTCACTGCAAAATCTGCGGTACTATGCTAGACAATTGAATTTCCCTTTCAATCATACCTGCCGTAGCTGTGGGCAAACAATAGGTATGAGTGCCACTCATCGAATCTATCTTTGCCCAGCGATCTTGATAAATTATAAGACCTTCCACTAAACAGCATTTTGAGCTTCGCCAAAGGTTTTAGGTGCTTTTAAACCCTTAGTTTTCCTATATATACGGTAATACAATGAGTCAATAGGCCTGGATAGACTAAGGATCGTTGGTATAACTTAACCTAATCTAAGGTAGAACTTTAATTTTTGAAAAATAAATTCAATTATTTATTTATTATTTATTTAATTATTATGTTGAAGCTGTTTTGAGCTACTGCACTTAAGCACTTATACACTTCTTAACTCGAGGTTTCTTCAAAACCCCTCTCTACACCTTGACTAAATTATTGTTTATCGCTTCATCAGACTAAGCAATAATTGACCTCAGATCTGCATACCTCCCCTAGTAGCCTGTAAGTTTAAGATAAAAATATTATATACTTTATATTATCCGAACTTTTACTTCTATTCTTGGTTTTATATTTTTTTATTTTTTTTTTATTTATTGTTTTAATTGTTTTTACAATGCATATATAAGTGCATAACCGAAAATGAATATGAGTAAATATCAAGTTCTACAAACAATGATTCATATCTTATATAGTACATTAAGACCGAAAAGTTTTCGGAAATTCTCATTTAAAATTCGCGCGCTGTATATTTTTCGATATTTTAAGTTTATGTAGTTTGGCAGCAATTAAGGACATTACTATGCCAAAAATGAGCGCGATCTGTCAGACAGTTCGTTTACGGCAGCTGTTGAAACCAGTTCACCTCAGTAGTGCGTTGCGAAAAAAACAATGGAAAAAAATATTGAACAAAGAGTTTGCATCAAATTTTGTGTTTCGAACGAAATTTCGTGTGCAGAATCGTTGCGAATGCTACAAAAGGCTTATGGGGAATCAGTTTTATCGAAAACTCAAGTTTATGAGTGGTACAAAGCCTTTCAGGACGGTCGTACGACCGTCGAAGACATTTCGCAACGCACTACTGAGGTGAACTGGTTTCAACAGCTGCCGTAAACGAACTGTCTGACAGATCGCGCTCATTTTTGGCATAGTAATTAAGGACAGTGCTGCCAAACTACATAAACTTAAAATATCGAAAAATATACAGCGCGCGAATTTTAAATGAGAATTTCCGAAAACTTTTCAGTCTTAATGTATAACAATATGATCAAGCTATTAATCAACTAAACATATCGTAATAGTATAGTATAATAACAAGTTAGAAGATTAAATCAAAAATGAACTCATTGGAACAAAATGAGTCATTAGTCCTTTTGTTACACAGTGTTATCAAATTATAATAATTTTTTTTTTTTTGGCGTTGTGCCATGTTTACGACCATATGACAACTGCTATAATAAACTGCTTTAATGATTATAGAATCATTTTACGACATTTATAATTGCTTAATGTGGCACTCAATCAATTCAACATTTAAAATCACATAAAATATCGAGCGAGGGGACATTCTGTATACAAAAATATTTTATAAGCATATTATTTGCTTGAAGATACCGCCGCTGTGATAGTTCTGAAAGCGAAAGTACTTGACTCTTCTGACGATATCAGACATGTTGACACTTATACTGATTCATACTTTTGGAGACCAATTTTGATTTATAGGTATTTGCAGCAATAAAAGTATTTTAGTCATGAATCACAGGCCACATTCCCATATTAGCAAGTGCGTACGTTTTCAAATTTTGGACGTTATCACGTGCCAAAAGTCATTATCGCCTAAGTGCACCCAAAAAAAAAATTCTTTAAAATAAAATTCAAAATTTTTTTAATCTTTTTCACTTTCTTTTATTCACTTTTATTTTTTTATATATGTATTTATTGCATAAATAAATGTTTTTTGTATTACTACTGACATAGAACTAATTCCATAAATGTCTGCGAAATTATACAAACCATAAACAAAACAAAAGTGATTCATACGCACCGAGAACCCATGGCTGTTATAATTTCACTGTCGTGTGCAATATATACTTTAAAAGGCTTTAATATACTTTAAATTTTTTATATATTATCTATTTGAATTCCTAAGGATTTTTTTTTATTATTATGCTTTATATAATATTCTATGCCAAATTGTAGAAATATAAATATTTTGGTTAAAAGGACTTTAGTTGAGATATAGTTTTACCTTGAACTAATAGGAGAAGTTACTGTCCAACCAAAACTTCTTTTTAATATACAAAATTTCCTCATCCTGTGCTATATTTTATTTTCTTTTGTAATTGTGTATATTAAAGATATTGCTGTCGGGGTTCTCCCATTAAACGAGAAATCAATCATATACACTGACTACTTGAAAATGGGTAGAGATGCAGGATGTGACTTCGAAATCATTGCAGTGCTTATCAGATAGAAATGGTTAGGTAGAATAACTATAATTTTTACTAAATTGGATAATACGGAATATTGAATAGAAATATATATATACTATCAGACAGATATTGAACCCTTAGGTTTTTAACAGCTACAAAATCCTAAGCGAGATGTCAACTCAGTTCAACATTTTTTTCTTTAAGTTCGCAGTGACAAGATCATACTAAGGCGCTGACCAAATGTGCTGTCTTATGTACTCATTCTGAAATGTTCGAAAGATCTGAGCATACTGCTGAAAAAACATTAAACCAGTTATTGAGAATCTTTATACAAAATGAGAAGATAAAAACATCTGTAATCTAAACATGGTGAATCTGGAAGTTCGCCATGTTTTATTAATAAAAAATCTAACAATATCGTTTAAATGCCCCATAAGGATATCAGCCTTCTTGTAGGTTTTTTGTTTTGTCACAGGATGCCATACATTCTGACATGAAAATCCCATTTAATGAGTCCTGTGAGGATTTAACGGTGCACTACGTTGGAGACTTACTGTTTAGAGAATTTTAGGTAGCTTCAACAGCTCCTTTGAAAAAACATTTTGCTAACGGACTTTGCCAATGGTTCAATGTGGTCTCCGTATTTTTTATGGTAGCACAATGAACTAATAAGCTTAATTAGATCCCTTAAACAGTACCGGTATAACCTAAACTAATTTAGATTAGATTATAACATATGTAGGTTATAATTTTACTATTTTTTATAACTATTGGTGTAATCAAGATAAGTACGAACTAGAAGTACTAGGAGCTTATTTCCTAGAACTAATTATATTAACACTAATTTATCAGATAGGCAGAGTATCTATAGAATATTTATATTTTATTTATACCATCTTATATTATATATTGTTTTTACAAGAAAAATTCATAAAACTCAAAACTATTACCTACATTAATGAATCGAAACATTATTTATGTGATTAATATTTAATTAATACAAATAGGTTATTTACAATATCTCTTACAAGTGCCAAAATATAATATTTAATAATAAAATAGTATATTCTCTGTTTTAGATTCTTTAGATTATATGATAACTTTTTCGTAATCTCGACGCATAACTTTATCATATAAAATTGAAGAGATTTAAAACCATCTGTAACCTTTAATAAAGCATAAGAAGTTTCTCATGGAGAGGTTCTGTACTACATTAAGTTACTCTAGCTAAGAAGTATTCTTAAAAGTTATATATTAAATATATAAGACCTTATCTATGTTCTTCTTATGCAAATATGACTGAAATCATTGAAGGTTAGATTCAATGCTTAAACACG